>NC_048282.1:11962469-12262469 GCF_009762535.1 Notolabrus celidotus | reverse complement strand
TAGGGTTATGATTAGGGTTAGGGTTTGGGTTAGGGTTATGATTAGGGTTAGGGTTTGGGTTATGATTAGGGTTAGGGTTAGGGTTATGGTTATGATTAGGGTTAGGGTTTGGGTTATGATTAGGGTTAGGGTTATGGTTATGATTAGGATTAGGGTTAGGTTTAGGATTAGGGTTAGGGTTAGGGTTATGATTAGGGTTATGATTAGGGTTAGGGTTAGGGTTAGGGTTATGATTAGGGTTCCGGTTAGGATTAGGGTTATGATTAGGGTTAGGGTTATGATTAGGGTTAGGAGTAGGGTTAGGGTTAGGATTAGGGTTATGATTAGGGTTAGGAGTAGGGTTAGGGTTAGGATTAGGGTTATGATTAGGGTTAGGGTTATGATTAGGGTTAGGGTTATGATTAGGGTTAGGGTTTGGGTTAGGGTTATGATTAGGGTTAGGGTTTGGGTTATGATTAGGGTTAGGGTTATGGTTATGATTAGGATTAGGGTTAGGTTTAGGATTAGGGTTAGGGTTAGGGTTATGATTAGGGTTATGATTAGGGTTAGGGTTACTCAACCAAACCGAACCAGAACCAAACTACAGCAAACAGAACCAGAACCAAACAGAACCAGAACCAAACAGAACCAGAACCAAACAGAACCAAACAGAACCGAACCAGAACCGAACCAGACCCGAACCAGAACCAAACCGGAACCGAACCAGAACCGAACCAGAATCAGGATCGAACTCAAGCAAACAGAACCAGAACCAGAACCAAATTCAAACAAACAGAACCGAACCGAACCAGAACCGAACCAGAACCGAAACCAGAACCAGAACAAAATTCAAACAAACAGAACCAGAACCAGAACCGAACCGAACCAGAATCGAACCAGAACCGAACCAGAACCAAAACTTAACTCAAACAAACAGAACCAGAACCAGAACTAAACTCAAGCAAACAGAACCAGAACCAACTCAAGCAAACCGAACCAGAACCAAACTCAAGCAAACAGAACCAGAACCAACTCAAGCAAACAGAACCAGAACCAAACTCGAGCAAACAGAACCAGAACCAACTCAAGCAAACAGAACCAGAACCAAACTCGAGCAAACAGAACCAGAAACAAACTTGAGCAAACAGAACCAGAACCAACTCAAGTAAACAGAACCAGATCCAGAACCAAACCCAAGTAAACAGAACCAGAACCATTCTCAAGCAAACAGAACCAGAACCAACCGCAAGCAAACAGAACCAGAAACCAAACTCAAGAAAACAGAACCAGAACCAAACTCAAGCAAACATTATTAATGTCATCAGGTTGGCATTGAGAGAAATCAGATGCCTCAGCTTGAATGGGCTGATCCGATTTCTCCTCTCAGTGAGAATTTGCCCGGTCTTCAAGAAGAACCCTAACCCTCTCAGAAGGAAAAGATAAAGCCACGATACACAGCCTCCCCTCCATCACCTATACCCTATATCCTCACATGTGATCGGCCGCATGATTCCTGATTCTTTTGCAGGCTGTTTTTTACTTAGCTAATTATGTATTTTTTGAGCACATAGAAAGCTGAGATGTTGCCCATCATTGTTACTTGGTTGCACTAATAAAGTGAAGTGCTGTACATCTGTGGTTGCATTATTCTATTATCAATTTGCCATCATTTTTAAGTATGTAAGAGATGATTTCATTGATAGCCATAGACTACATGTCTTTCAATGTAGACTTCCACTGAGAGGAACATATTAGACTATTTAGGAACTAAATTAGGAACTAAATTTAGACTGTCATACCAGCTTGATCATCAATGAAAATGTCCTGGAAATGTCCTGGAAAATGATCTCTGGAAAAGAATGGGAACCCTGGTGAAGTATCTCAGCAGACGTGGAGAGTAAAAACAGGGGAAGCTGTTACAGAAACCCTCTCTGTGTTGGAGGTTTGATCATCACACTCATGAAGCAGGAGTCAGTGTTTGTGTTTGACTCATATTGAAACAATCATTCAATATCAGTTTATCTGCTGATTGTTTTATGATGACGTAAAGTCTTTAAAAAAGATCTCACAGTGTCATTACATCCGCTTTTTGACCACTAAAAGACGTAAACCCAAAGACTTTTCATTTTAAAGAAGCAACACATAAAAACTTGATCATTGAAATACTTTGCAGCTTCTCTTATCCTACTATAGGTTACTGCATTAACCTCCTGACTGATGCACCTGCACTAATCTGCAGCTCTTAGCATTCAAGCTCCTGTTAGTGACCACCTCACCCTGTGAACTGATACACCGTCAGGTCTGGGTTGCTCCAGCTGTGCGTATATTCATAGTAGCCTAGTTTGAATGTAATTTCTAATTGAAGATGGAGTTTACACTCTACTAACTTTTTGGGCGTTGCATCAGCTAGCACAAGATAGTTCCAACATTAGTATAAGTTACGTCTTAAATTCTACACCTAGCTCTGAGTAAAGTCCTCCGTAACAGACCGGTTGTCATGGCACACTGTTTTCAAAGATGGGATCATTTGAAGAATAAGGAGAAACAGAAAGTTCAACCATCTGTGCTGTGTCGATAACACACTCTTCCCGATAGATTACATGAATAATAAACAGATGTTGACTCTGATCTGAACTTGCACTTTCGTTTCCCACGAGCGGAGATAATCAACGTACATCTGCACAACATTGGAGTACCGTTATATCAATGCACAGTATGTTGTAGTTCACAATTTCACCACTCGATATCACTATTGTTATTTACACTATAGATTAATTATCAACATGTCAACATGATTCGTCATATTTTACCTTAATGTTGCTGATTGTTGATTAACGGGAGTTACAGCAGTTATGATTATCTGTTAGCGTGTTTAGAGGCGATGTGGCTAACAGGAGCTAGCACTTAAACATCCCATTAAGACAAAGCTGCTCACTGATTGGCCAAGCCGAGTGAGAACGTCATATCTGCGACAATGTTTTGATTAGTTTGGACGTTACAGTCTACTAGTTAAGATTAACCTTACGTCTCAGTGATGAAACCAAACAATGACACAATTTAAGTCACAAACTAACTAGGGATGTCCCGATCAGCTTTTTTGGTCCTCGATCCAAATTTTTAATATTGAATATTTGCCGATACCATGTCCTGATCTCATACTTGTGTTTGCCTAGATAATATTTGCACGAGAGATAAGAGAGTTGAGCCCCACACTGTTTCTTTTCCTCCAACAAAAATAAGCAATTAAAAAAATAACTAAAATATGTCTTATTCTTATTTAACTTAATCCAGCTAGCAGTGTTTTAAAACTCATAATCTGTTTTACAAGCTCTGCTGTATGAGGCCCATAAAACTGGTGTGTATGCATTACAGCACGCTTAAAGGCTGCCCTGAACGTAACACCCACGAGGTGGTGCGTGATTCACAATGGCAGCATCCGGCTGCGAAACGGAGAACATAAGAATTGGGAGTGACAGCAAGATCGAAACACGCCTGGTTGCATTCCACTCGCTACAGAGTGGCATGTCGGTATAGAGAACGGTAGCTCCCACTAGTTTAGGAGCAACATGCTGGTATAGAGAACGGTGGCCCCCGCTAGCCACAAGGTTGCTAATGCTCAAGTAACAGACTGCCCTGTGTTTGGTTCATATCATGGCTTGAGTTCTACATCAACATCCCATTTACTATTTTTCTCATTATGTACACATTTAAGCAAATTCAGAACTCTCAATTACACTTGCGCCTTCAGCTGCAAACTGTGCTCAGTGATAGCGGGCATAAATGATCGGATGAGATGATCGGCTCAAATGCAGATCACCGATCAATTAAAAAACGCCCAGATTGGCTGCGATCCAATAGTTGAGATCGGGACATCCCTAGAACTAACTTGTTTCAAAGTATAGTTAAATGGGGAATTTACAACTTAATTTAGGACTCAACTTATGCAGAGTTGGAGCAAGAGGCCACAGCTCTGTTCAGGTCTCTGCAGACGCTGTTAGTAGTGAAGGTGAGCCACACCTGTAGGTGAAGAATGATCGTACCGCAGGTTAAAAAAATCTGACCCTGCCTAGCATGTCAAAGACATGAAACACAGGATTCACTCACGTGACATAAACGCTCTGACACATTTCAGATGTAGCATTAGCAAAATATGAGTGAAGGTACAAATATAGATGTTTTTAAGTGTCTGATCCTGAAATTGGTCCAAATAATGTAGGGAGAAAAGAGGTCAGAGGTCAGTGAGGGCTCATGCCTGACTCTCTGACTGTGAGATTTCTTTATTGGTGAACCTAAAACCAAAACATGTGTTAACAATCAGTTTAAAAATGTAATGCTGGTCCAGCTGTGAGTCTGAGCCTCAGTAAGACGATAGAAAACGTGTTACTCAGTCAGCTGATGTTTCCTGGCGCTCCTCTCTCGCCCTCGTGTTGACTCTCTCTGAATGATCCTCCGTACGTCAGCCACTCCTGGCAGAGCTGATAAAGTAAAAATGTCTCGAAGGTTTCTGAGATAAAGCTGTGGGTCCGGCCCGCACAATAACCTTCCACCCTCTCTGTGAAGGAATGCAGAAAATGTTTGCACAACCTCCTCACTGTTGCAACACCGCCGGGCAACGAGAGACGAGAGAGCATCCAAGTCTGAGTTTGGCTGCAGAGAGAGCGAGAGTCCTGAGTGAGCCGGTCTCAGAACAATCCAGGGTCAGGAGGGAAGTTTGAGGATTATAACGTTACCTCATCTGAGGAGTGAACTCTCTTCAGGAAGTCTTTCTCTTTTGTTCTTTTTTTAATATAAATAATGCTCAAATGAGACAGTGGTTTAGGGGCCAATACAAACTTAGACATTAGAGAGTTCATGAAATCCAAAAACAGAACATCATCTGGTAAGAATGTCTCCACATGAGCACAGACACACACATCCTAATCTTTAAATAACTGATCCACATTCAGAGTAGGACTTTATGTAAACTCACTGCTGCTCTCTGGTGGACAAACTGTGTAATACAGACATCAGATATATTTCAGTTTAGGATTATTGTAAGATTATAAAAATACCCAGACGTCAGCACCAGTTTCCTGAAGGAGCAGTTGGTTAGAGAATGACTGTGTGGCTGAAGTTTAAAAGCTCAGTCCATCTCTGTTTCACGGTGAAGTAGGTTAAACGTTTCTCTTAATCCTTCTCTCAAATCTGCAGGAAACAGAGGGATAAATATAAGTATGCTTTCCAGGGATCCTTGCTGCTAGAGCCTTTACAGATTCAAAGTTATATCAGTGACCTTTCTTCATAAAAATGAAATCTAACCTCCATGAAACAATCACAGATGTGTCTCACACTTTAAAGGGGGGGATGTAAATAAAGGTCTGTTTGGGCCATGTGGTGTTAATAGTATAGTTAAAAAGTGGATTATCAGATTTACAATGTTCATCCCCATGTTTGCAGGACAGACAACCAGAGAAGCAGCATCAGTGTGCAGGTCACTTATGCATCATCCTGCTCTTTCTCCAACACACGTTTGTGCAGGTGTGCAGAGATTGTTGTCAGACTTTTTCTTTCTTTCTTTATTATGATCCCTGATAAAGAAAGCATCGGCTATTCTTCCTGGGGTCCAGCACATATAAAATCATACACACTAACACACAATACAACAAAACAAAAAGCAAAAACAGCTCCTCTTAAAGGGATATTTCAGTGTTTCTGAAGTGGAGTTGTATGAGCTTTGTCTCGAGTAATTATACTCTCAGCTCGGCCCCTGTTAAGAGAAACTGCAGGGAGAAATGGAACGCAAGCTAGGCTACAGATTTCTGTAGACGGTGTCATTTCTGCCACGTGATTTGGCTAATTTTGAAAGATTCCACCCCGAGCACTCACCTCGCTTAAGGTCTAAACTCTACTGGGATTTTTTTTCAACACTTTACTTTGCCACCAGAAAGCCTGTTCATTTTTGCACTATTTGCAGACGCACACAGACGTGCTCTTCCACCTGCCGCGCATTGATCAGCAAATTCGATCAATATTGTACATCACTGATATAGTGTACATTTTTGACATTTAGCATCTCAGTTTTGCATAATGAGAAGCAGGAAATGCCTAAGATTACCCGGCAGACACAGTGACGTCTTTAGAGTTTGTTATCAGCTCAGTTTTCCCCTTCAGCAGCTAACACAGTGTATTTTGATCATGTAAACATGTCCTGCAGATCATGGGTTGTGTCACTGTGCAATAAAAAAACAGTGAGAGCCCAACACTTACTTTGAAGACGAACCTACATTCGGCTTTTCTGGTTTTCCGATTTAACTCCTGAACATTGAAGAAAGTCAGAAATAAAATTTGGAGTTCAGTTTGGTAGGGGACTCTGATTAGGGGACTTTGGTTAGTGTCGCAGACTGCAGCCCTGTTTGATCTGCTGGTTTATCATAATTCCCAGAAGTTCCAGAGATGTTGTTGATACAAAGTCTTACTCGTGACAGTTTTCTCAGTTTGTCGGCATTAGTTCACGGTTCCCACACCTACACCACCAGGTGACTCTGGATCTCTCCTGGCTCCAGTTTAGCTCAGAAGTTTCTCCACAGAGCACATCTGTGTTGTGTCCGCAAATAGTGTGAAAACAAGCGGGCTTTCTGGTGGCAAAGTGAAGTGCCCCCCCCCAAATAAAAGGAAGAAATGGCCCCGTTTGCAGAAATATATGTAGCCTAGCTTGTGTGCTGTTGCTCTGGAGTTTCTCATTACAGGGGCCGAGCTGAGCAGCATCCGTTGTAGCTGCTGCAATTACTAGTGATTTAAAACTCAACCCCACTTCAAAAACGCTGAAATATCACTTTAATGAATCCAAAAATAACACACAGAAGAGAAACAAATTAGTCATTCAGTATCAGATGTTGTGCCAAAGAAACAAAATCATAATTACAAGTCTAAACTCATGTCTCAGCTTTCACTGTACTTGGAGATAATATGATTCACATACACATAAATACACTTACATGAATGTACACATACACGTTTAATAAACACAAAACATCATCTGAATGACCGTTTGAATGTAAGATACCAGCCATCATTGTGACACATTGAATACAAGAAAAGGGTAAAGAACAACAACTATAATAGTAAAGATTATTATTATTTCACACTTATCATGAAGACTGATGGTGACGTCACTGACGTATGGCTGTTAGACACCTAAAGAGTGCTGCGAGGGCTGCATCTGATTGATCATTCCCACTCTCTCTGATTTACTTAATGGCTGTTCCAGATGTAGTTTGCATGAGGAACAGACTTTTGTCATACATCATTACCCGACTTTCTTACTGATCTTCCAGCTGTGTAAGATGCTTGATTCTGATTGGTCAAAACCCCTTGATGACTGTTATTAACTTTCACTAACATGAGCAATGCCAGAGGCAAAACGATCACACGTCATGTCAAATCAATCCGTGGTAAAGAGTTGTGGCACAATTTTCTTCTGCTTATTGACACCATACATCGTACTTACATTATCTATATTGTAATTTCAATAATCAATGTCAGTCTGAGAGAGACAGAAACTCTGATGTTAGTCTGCAGAGTCGACACAAAATTTAAGCTTCTGAGCAAAATGTCAAATATCATCCTTAGTGGTTTGCAGTCCCTACACAAAATATTGAGTCTTGCCTCTTTCCTGATCTTTACCTTTAGGTAAAATAAAAGTATTGTTTTCAAATATTAAAGCCATCTTGCTCTGCTTTATTCTGTTACCCACAAGATCCCAGTTTGTCTGAGTAAGCAGTGAAGAAGACGTTTTTAAAACGCCACCAGAGGAAAAGATAAAACGTGTAGTTCAGCTGTCTTATAAATCCAGTAAATTCAGTAAACATTACAGACCCTCTGGTTTATATAGGACAGATTTAAGGTGATGAAGCTCCCTGTTTTCTCATTAAGGGAGGGGGAGAGAGTGCGCTATAAAAGCATCCGGTCTGTCAGCTCTGTGAAAGTGAAGCTGTCATCCAGGATGTGCTCCAATAGCACACACGCTAAAAATAGTCCTCAGGTTTAAATTTAGGTTAAAGTCTGCTGTGTGCAGGGGATGCTGCTGTGGGATTCAGAGCAGCTTCTGCCATCTAGTGGGAGATATGTGTCAGTGCTGCGTTGGTCATGTGATGCGATCACCGTGCAGAGAGGAGGATTGGATGCTGGAGGAGACGCAGAGAGAAATCCGAGCACCTCATCTGATGAACGCTCCTCGAGGTGTGTGTGACAGCGAGATGAAGAGAAGCAGCCTGCAGGGGATTAAAAGCAAATGAAGAGGGAGGGGAGAGGAAAGAGAGAGCAATACAGAGACTCGACTGAGGCAGCAGCAAGAGGAGGAGGAAGAAGAAGGAAGGATGAAGAGAGGAGCTGTGGAGGAGGTGCAGGAGATAACCATGAGATCCAGGGTGTGAAAGCGAGGGAGCGCTAACAGGAGGGATGCTGCTCACGCTGCTGTTCTACCTGCGAGTCAAAGGTAGGATGATGAGTTTGTGTCGGAGATCATGTCAGGATCAGCAGAACGGTTTGTGGAGCAGAGGTGAGGCGAGGTGAGGCGGTCTGCTCTTTGCTAGCAATGACATCATTGGAGGAAAAATAGGTGACTTCTACTTTTTGACTCTAAGCATGCAAAGAGCAGAAAACGGCTCCTCGCTCTGTGCTTTAAAGGCATGAACTAGATTCAGAGAAAGCTAAATCTGTCGTCCGTCCTCACAGCAGCCGCTGCATCTTAAGTGAAAATCTGCTGTTTCTTTGTGCGGGGAGTGTGTGAGGCTGCAGGCTGTCAGCCCTGACAACTTCAGCCTCTCAGTTTCTCTCTGTGTTATTGGAGCTGCTGATTCAGATCTGTATAACCTCATTTTAAAGACACACTCTTGGTTTTCTCTTCAGGGAAGTATCTGATGATTATGTTAGAGTCCAAATCTGGAGCTTAAAAAAAACCCACAGATATATTTCTGTTTAGGAAATTGGATAGAAGTATATTTTCCAGAAGTTTACAGATGAAGAAAAGATGTGATAGCTGTAGTAAAGTTTCAGTTGGGTTGACTCTTTGTGGATATTTGTTTTTAAAAAAGGAGTGTGATCGTGGGTCCGATAACTGTTCTCTACATCCCTTTCTTTGTGCTGCATGGGACAATAATCAGATCTGGAGGGGTCTGGACTGGTGCTCTGGTTTCTGTTTGTAGTCAGAGTAGTATCCGCCAGTCAGGTATCAGCAGGCTTTGGTGTCTGCAGTCTGTATGGAGAGCAAAAGCAGGATGAACACAATCCAGTGTAATGAAATCCCGGCTCCCATGGTTGATAATCTGAGGAGGATTTCTTTCTCTCTTTAAACAGATATCTGCATGAAGAGCAGCTAACAATATTTTCTAGGTCAAACATTTACACTGAGACACAAATCTGCCTGATGCTGTGTCACATCAGCGTTTAGATTTCCTGCAATGCATCAGAAATAATGGATCCCACCTCCATTCAACAAACAAACATTGTAAAAGTAGTTTTCTTCTCCTTTGAAGAAAAACCTGACAAAGCTTGACTTTGGACTTTTGACTAATCTGTATCGTGATTCTGTTATTTCAGCAAACTTAAGACCGGTAAATCACAAGAACATCAGTTTATGTTTCAGGTTTATACCGCTGAAGGAAGCCAGAGTGAAGCCTCTGTGGAACTTACTGTTAGCAGTGAAACTGAGACTCGCCACAAAAAGATGAACGGGCGCTCCTCTGAAGGATGTAATGAACTTTATTTTGCAGACAGATCTGGAGGCTGGATGTCACTTCAGTTTTGATCTGAAAATACGGTCACTTCTGAAGTTGATGATTGGTCTGTGAACTATGCAGGCGGTGAAAAAGAAAGTTTTGGCTTACTGTTTACAGTGAATCTGAGACTCAACACCTTAATGGGGGCTCCTCTGGTGGATGTAATTAACCAATAAACGTGAGCAATGAGGAAGGTTAAAGTCTGAACATGCGATTAATATCAGTGATGCTTTTGGTTCTATCTGTGAGCTGCACGGACAGCAGCAGCCTTTTAAGAAGCTTCCTCTCTCCTAACACTAAAGTGTTTTTTCCGTCCAAATGATCCACTTGTCTAACACCAAAAACTTTGGTATAACTTTCATTAAATAAGGCATTAAAAATAGTTTATAACGGCCATGTAACAGACAGTGAACTCACACTTATAAATAAAGTCAGATGTTGAGTTTACAGGCTGATTTGGGTGCAGTAATATGAGTAAATGTGGAGCTGTAATGTTGATTAAGTCGGCCTGTAGAGTGGATTAATCTCTGGATGTTCATCAGCGAGCTATCCAGTCAGATGAAGCTATCGCAGGCCGAGCTGATGATCAGAATTACCTTTTCAAATGTCACGCAGCAGCAGAATCAAGCCTTCACTCTTTATCTCTTTAACAACTTTTAACAGCCGTAAATGAGTCTGACATTTTAAAGAAGCGGCTCACATTATCATATAAACATCAAAGAGTCATATCGAATCCTTGAGTGATTGTTTTAGTGACGTGGTCAGGATGTTTGAGGCTGATTTAAAAAGATGCTCCGTTTGTTTTTAAGTTTGCAAAGAAGTTTAATGTGTTTAGGGAAACATGAATTTCATAGATCCTCTCTTTCCCCATTTTATTCTTGCTCTCATCCGGTGTGTTTTTTTTTAACATGTGTTAGTGTTTGTACGCTCCTGTGTGTTTAGAGAAGTTTCGCAGAAAAGTAGTTTCTTTCTGCAGCCACAGTCAGACTTTTGACTCAATCAGTCAAGAGTCCTTGAGCTGAACACTTAAAGCTGCACATGCTAAATAGAACCAGCTAAATAGGATAAGGAGTACTGAGCTCCTGTTTCCTCCAGTGCAACACTTAGAGTCCACACCTTATGCATTCACGTGGCTTCCGGCAGATGGTTGATGGACTCAAACTCCTGCACGGCTGACTGGAAACAAACCACCAGGCCAGGCTGTCTGGCAGAACAGGGACGATCGCCAGCTCTTCATTTTCTAAATCACTTTAATTTTCTGGTCGTGTGACGTCTGAAGGTACCTTTGGCGTTGTTCTTTGTCCTCCTCGTTAATGTTTTCCATCCTGCTATTCTCCTTCGAATGATCCCATCCTCGCTCCGCCTGAATCCAGGTGGATGCCGTCTCCCTCTCTGAAAGGCTTTGTCATTTTGAAATCAGCTCAAGTCATCAGTTGGAAAACCATTACGTTACATAATGATGATGAGACGTTGGTCAAACTTAAAGTGTGTATGATGTTTACTGAGCAGAACAGGCTGCAGAATGAGACCGTGTGGGTGTTTTGTGCGTTTTTGTCTGAGCGTGCTGCGTCTCCTCTCGATCAGTTCAGGGTGCGGGGGTTATACAGTGATAGATGTCACCTACAGCAGCTGACTCACCAACATGTGTGTGTGTGCAGGAGGATCCCACACACTGTCTCTGTGTGTCTGTAACAGAATCCAGCCTTCATCAGAGTCTTCCTCCTACGGCAACACATCCAGGAAACCCCGACGGTCCTAACGAGGATTCACCAACTCTTAAATCCGGTTCAAACCGTACTGATCCCCACTTTTAAATGAGACGTCTTTTATAATTTCATGCTCTTTAAAATGTCAGTCCTCTCCGTCTTTATGTGGAACAGGATGATTATAAGAAGAATAGAATAAAACTTTAATTAAAAGTCAAACTAACAAAGTTAGTCATGGCACTGAGGATCACCCCGATCACAGACAGAGGAGCCTCACAGTGTTTCATCCTCCCCTCTCTGCTTCTTTAAAGTGCCAGCCTGTGATAATAACCCTGCTTCACTCTTTATAATGTAGCTAAACCGTTAGCTGCAGGAACAGAGCGTCCGGAAAATCACTTTCAGAAGGTGACGAGGTCCATACGTCCGTGAAATCCAGCAGAAGAGGGTTAGCATTAAAGATCGGGGACGGCAGAAGCGCACAGCTCCCCCAAAGTCTAACCCAAAGGTATAAAAGTTTAGAGATGTGGCTTACATGGTGTTGATTTGTTGTTAATATTAAACTGCTAACATCAAACATGGATTAGTTAACGATCAAAAAGGGCTCAAGACGAGAGACAATAATGAATTTTGCACAGATTGTTATAAAACTGATGAATTTTAAGTTGTGTTTTTGCTCAAAACTAAACAAAATAAATCACAAACTAGATTGTTTGCTTCAAAATCAGCTCCTACATGTCCTCACAGTTTTTCTTGAATAAGCTTTTTCATTGTGTGAATGCATTAAGAGTAAATACATTTTAGAAACAGCGTTTATCTTTTAAAGGGCCAGTTCCCTTTTTTGAAAATTGTTTTCTTGGGATGTAGGAGAAACTACTGAGTCAGTGTGTTACCCATGTAAGGAATAATGTATGGTTAGCAGGTGTGAAGGGGTTCTATTTCCACAACAGTTAGCGTTCCAGGGTGATGGATTCTTATCTGCCTGTTTCGGTCGATTTAACATGAACCTGTCCTCATTCAGCTCTCCTTCTTCTCTGAGCTCTGTGGTTCACACACCTTTAAAAATAAACGAGGCAAATGTCACAACTTTTAACCCTGTTGCTATCATCACCACCACTCATGGTTTAAGTTTCTTTGTAGTGACCGGTAACTAACAAAGTTTCACTCACCTGCTCCGCTCTTTGCAAAGATTGCTGGACAAATATGCGGAGTCTGCCGATTTAGCATGCTAACCGAAAGTAACGTTTTAGCCACATTGTTTTGATGCTAACAGCAGCTAACGGTTTTACCTCACCTTACGGTCTATGGCGTCAACAAACAGAAGCTTAATGTGCCGGAACTGGCATTTTTGGCGTTGCTCATGTTAGTGAAAGTTAATAACAGTCTTCAAGAGGTTTTGACCAATCAAAATCAAGCATTTTAGACAGCCAGAAGATCAGTAAGAAAGCTGGGTAATAAAGTATAGATAACAGTGATGCAGGATGAAGCTCCTACACAACTTCTGCTGCAGACTTTGCTTTAACCTCAGACTGTACTAAAGCTGCTATCAAACAAAGCTTAACATTTCAGCGTGAGTTTATGCTGCATTTTTAAATGTTTGCATCTCTTCATCTTCAAGTAAACAACCCTTTCCTTTGGGACAAGGGTGCTGTCATGCAGATTATTCTGCTACAGATCAGCAGTGTGGGTCAGAAATCTCCGTGGCCAGCTCACTGAAATACAACTTCACTTTTCTGAAGATAAGACAGCCGGTGTATGCTTTTTTTTTTTTTTTTAGTTATATTTTTGGGCATTTTTCACCTTAAGTGGATAGGACAGCTGAAGAGAGACAGGAAATGTGGGGAGCAGAGAGTGGGGGAGGACATGCAGCAAATGGTCAAGGCTGAAATTGAACCTGCGACCTCTGCGACATGAGCTAAAGCCTCTGTATATGGGGCACGCGCTTAGACCGCTATGCCAATGGTGCCCCAGCCGGCGTATGCTTTATTTCTTAAGGGAGCTCAAACAAGGAGTCTCCTGGATTATAGATTATACTGAGCTCTGTTGAGGGACTAAGGCCTTAGATAGAGATGGCTAGCTTTGGTGAATGCAAACTGCAACACAGCAATGGGACAGCAGTGTTTTTGGCTGGAGAGAGATTTACTGTACCTATCACCCCACCATTAGATAAACTAGCACTCGATGAGTAAACTCTGTGTTGTCTGGTTCAGAAAAATCTCCTCGTCTCCACTCTGAACAGCATTTCACGATCTCAGTAATGACCCTTCCTTTATATGTTGTCTCTTCTCTTAACCACTGACTCAGACAGCTGATCTGATACTGTGTGTGTGTGCAGCATGCAGCTGAGAACAGGGCTGTTTACATCCAGGTGAAGCCAGAGGAATATTTAAAGATGTGTTTTAAAAGTTGGACTTTATGAGGCTGTGTTTCAAAACCCCAGACTGTCCCTTTCAAAGAGGTGAAAGCAGCATTGGCAAACGCTTCCCTTCTTCAGGATCTTAAACATACACTGCGGCTTGTTCCTACCCTTCAGGCTTCATGTTGACTTTTTCCCCTCGAGGGGTTTTTGAGGGAGGGGCGGTGTTGGCCGTGTTGTCGGTGGTAACTTGCATGCTGATACTTTCCTGCGAGTGAGAGGAACAATGTCTGGAAGTGAGTCCAGCCCTGGTAAATGTCCTGTCGAGCAGAGCTCTGGGAGCACCACCCTGTTCTCCTGCAGTATAACAGCAGCAGGCCGGCTCCTCTTCCTTAGACCCACCTTTGGCTCGGACACGATGGCAGGACTGTGCGCGCTGGCCTTTACGTCCGGAGGTGTAGTATTCTGTGTTTTCATTCAGTTTGACTCTTCTGCTGTGCTCCGTCACTCTGCGTCTGTCTCTCTCACTCTGGTCCTGGCAGCAGAAATGGGGCAATGCGGCGCTGGTTCTCCAGAGGGGGGTGTTGTAACGGGTTAGCTCTGTGAAGGACTCGCAGAGGGGTGTGCAGATCACGTGTGTCTGTGTGTGTGTTTCTGGTTCTTCTGCAGGATACAAGGACTGTCAGAGCACGATGTAAACAAGAGGTGATCCTTCCTCTCTGCTGTAAACAAAGGAGATACAACACATTCTCTGTGTCAGTGATGGGATTAATAATCTGGGCCCAGTTATCTGATCAGATTACAGCTGTTGGATTGGATCAAATCTTGAGTAAAGGTTGTTGAAAAAAAAAAAGTTTTTTGAAAAAAGAAACTGTCCCCATGGAGTATTCTTACAAATAGTTGTTATAAAGCATCTGTGAGGATGTTTGTTTGTGTGGATTTTGGCGCCCCCTGTGGTCAGAGTATGTAGCACGTCGTCTCATTTAGAGCTGGTTTTGGGATTTTGAAGAGTTTCTGTCAGATTGATGCAGTAGAGTTTTACTTGGGAGGAAACAAAAGGATGGAAGACCTGATCAGAGATATTAAAACAGTGTCAGATCATTTTCATTTAGATTAAAACTGTGAGACTCTGATAATAACAGAGGCTGGGTAATCCCTCAGAGGTCTTAATTTGAGGTTGGCATTAAGCAGTTTGAGAGTCAGTATGAAGATGATCCTGATGACTCAGCTCCTAATCCTCCCTGTCCCCCTCTAATGTAACATCACCTGCTCTCTGCAGCTCACCTTTAGCTCTCTTTACCTCCCTCTCTCCCTGAAGCAACACTTGAATCAAACACACAGTTTAAAGTCGAGCTCCTGGTGCACTCCAGGCCGTGAGTCAAGTCGTGCCGTCTTTTTTATTTAAAGCTTTGTTTGTTGACAAAAGTTTCTTTGGTAAACGTGAAGTCAGCTTCAGCTGCAGACAGAAGCATTAGCACCATAAAGTCAGATCAGAGCTCAAAACAAACATAATAAAAGTACTTTTCTTCTCCTCTTGAGGTCAGACCTGACAAAGATTTTTACTTTCAGCTACAACTAACCTGTAATTACAGATTCTGATTCAGAAACATGTTGAATCTGTATCTCAGGGTCTAGATTTTAGGCTGAGAAGAGTTCAGGTCTCTGTCTGTAGTCTGAGTTCTATCAACCAATCAGGTGTCTGCAGGAAGAACAGTCTGTATGGAGAGCAACAGCAAGTGTTCTAGAATTCTGAGATCAAAGACAGGATTCCAGAAGTCTGTCTTTGATCTCAGAATTCTGAGAACAAATGGAACATTCCTTGAAGAAGGTCAGACCTAAAAACATTAGTGTCTCTAATCCTCTTTCATAGACCTCCATTCAACAAACAAACATTGTAAAAGTAGTTTTCTTCTCCTCTTGAGGACAGACCTGACAAAGCCTGACTTTTGACTAATCTGCATCATGATGTTGTTATTTCAGCAAACTTAAGACCCATTAGCTACAAGGAAATCACAAGAACATCAGTTTCTGTTTCAGGTTCATACCACTGAAGGAAGCCGGAGTGAAGCCTCTGTGGAACTTACTGTTTACAGTGAAACTGAGATTCACCACAAACAGATGAACAGGCGCTACTCTGCGGGATGTAATGAACTCTATTTTGCAGACAGATCTAGCGGCTGGATGTCACTTCAGTTTTGATCTGAAAATACGGTCACTTCTGAAGTTGATGATTGGTCTGTGAACTATGCAGGCGATGAAACAGAAAGTCTTGGCTTGAAGTTGTTTATAGCTAACGCTAACGACACGGAAATGTGAAGTTGTCCATATTTCTATTCAGAGTTGTGTCCCACTTTGGGGAAGTTCCTTCAAAGGTCACCACACTGATTGTGCCAATGCAGCATGTCAAAGCCTGTCCCATCAGTGTCCCATCAGTGTCCCATCAGCTCCTGAAGGATGCTTTTGGTGCTTCCTTCCTGGCTCAACATGCCAAGGTTTTAACTCAGTGGAAGCTAACGATACAAATGTGATAGCACTCGTTAGCTAATAAGTAACATGGCATTGGGTTTGTTGTGAGTTCCGGTTCAGCTGTTGAAGTTTCTATGTGACAGGAGCGGTAGACTCGATTTTATGTAGCCTGAGCAGCCTGCAGGCGACAATGGCTCGGACATTTGAAGGATGCTAACGCTGAATTGGAGCCAAACTATCATCACATCTTCATCAGATGATAGCTGCTCGGCTCAGAGGTTGATCCTTATCTATTTTGCACCATGTGGTCTAAATACACATTTTTCTTTAATCATCATCATCATCATCATCATCATCATCATCATCATCATGTTAATCATTTCTTATACTTCACTACTGAGTTTCAACTCCTCTTCATCACCTCTCTGATTAAAGACTCTCAGCTAAGTGCTGCAATTTACCCCTCTGTAAAAACATCTGTTACCATTAATTATTTAATCACACGCTCTGTATTTAGCATCATGATGTGTAGCTTCTCCCACAGCAGAACCCCTCTCCCCCCCTCAACTGGTTCAGGCACGGGGGAGGAAATACTGAGTATCTATGGAAACAGTGCAGGGATTCTCAGAGGCAGGCGTCACTTTTCTTTAAAGACTTGAGTTAACAGGATTATAGTGAGTTTAAAGTGCAGAGTGCTCTGTCTCATCTCTGATCGATTTCACTCCTCATCTCCTCTGACCTGACTCACAGAGAGAACACATCACAACACAAACGACCTGCACGGATATGTGTGTGATCACATGACGTTAGAGCTCTGACAGTTTTACTGCAGCGTTAAATCCTCAGTCTGTGTCATGTTCGCAGTGCTCGGCTTCGTGTTTTAATCCAAACACGACTGAAGATTTGGGCTGGAACAAATCTGATCTGCTAGCCAAAAAGCAGAACTAGTATAAAGTCATTATTGCACATCATAAGGATGGAGCTAGAAATAGAAAAAGAGCTTAAAGATGGAGACTGATGGCACCTTGTGTTGACCTGAGGGCTCAGAGGGCTCAGAGCTTCAGACCCCGCTCTGACAGTCTGCCTGTAGGATCATGCTGTGAATTCACAGACAAAGTCACCCTCACATCCTCCCTGAAAACTAATAATAGCTGGTATATGGTGGGCTGTGGCTACCATGGAAACAGAGGCAAAAAAATGAGTGAGCAGAGGAGAGGAAATCTCAGCCGCACCCATCGCCGGAGCAGAAAGCCAGACTGGAGACCAGCACCGAGCGGAGGAGGCAGCGGGAGGGCAGGGAGTGGGAGTCTGCGGGGACACGCCTGATGTGTCTCAGCCAACCGGGTCCCTTCATGCTCAGGTGGACTTAAGTGTCAGACAGCGAGGGGAAGAACACTTGGAGAGGATGATGATTTATTGATTTGTTTGGGAGAAGGTTGAACAGTTCAGGGCTGCAGAGAGCGACGCTGCTGATCTGAAGCATGGAGCTCGCTACCTCGTAAGATCGCAGAGGTTTAAATCAGCGAGATGAAGCATGATTATGATACCATCTTTTAAACAGCATCTTTTAAACAACCTTATTGGACGTCATCACCTCCCTTCTCTATGTAGCCGAATATAGATGCACAGACTAGGGATGGGACATTTTTGATTTTCGAATGCTTGATATTCGTTCACTTTTAAAGAGTAAATGTGAATATTATCTCATTTTAAAAGTAACATTTTTCATCGTCAAAGAGCACATTTAAAACAACCAGTGTTGGCCAAAGTGCTTTACAAAGTAAAAAGTACATGAAGACAACAATAAACAACAAAAAAAGTGAAATCAAGTTCAATCTGTCAGGAAATTAATGTTCTTATCTAGAGGAGGAGGCCAAAGAGAAGAAGAGTTTGGTCTTCAAAAATGATTTAAAACTTAACGTTTCCAACCTGATGTCAGAGTGCTGGATTCAACAACAACAGACTTAAAAACCCTGATCAATAACATTGTGATTGTATGATTGAACTGTCATAAAATCATACTACATTAACCCCGCTACTAACTTCTCATATATATTGGAATATATTTTGCAAAAAGAAGAAAACATTGAAACACTGAGAAGTGTTCTGGTCTCTGTCTGTAGTCTGAGTAGTATCGACCAATCAGGTGTCAGCAGGCTTTGGTGTCTGCAGGAAAAACAGTCTGTATGGAGAGCAACAGCAGGTGTTCTAGAATTCTGAAATCAAAGACAGGATTCCAGAATTCTGTCTTGGATCTCAGAATTCTGAGAACAAATCAAACATTCCATGAAGGTGGTCAAACCTAAAAAAAACGTCAGTGTCTCTAATTATTTTTCATAGACCTCCATTCAACAAACAAACATTGTACCAGGACAGGGATTCTTCCAAACTGGGACATATCAGTCTTTTCCAAATATTTGTTGGGGCTTAGGACATGATGCTTGTAACTGCCAGTGTTCTAGAATTCTCACATCGTTACTTGTGTGTTTAATTTTTTTTTTCAATACAGAGTTAAATTTACCAAAGTGTGCCCAGACTTTCTTATGATTAACTTTTGTCTGAGTTACAGACCATAGACTGTATAAATAATGGACGTAGTATTCGTGACGTCACCCATCTGTTCCTGTGCGCTGTTTTGAAGCTCATCGTCGGCGGGAGCCGTATTGGAAATGCTGAACTCAACCAGGCATAGTGTGACGTAAAGAGGCGGGGGTTTGAGCCTCTTAGCCAGCAACTATGTGTTCCCATCTGTCATTCAAGTCAAGTCAGTCATGTCCTTATTTGGGCAAAACTCGTAAACTTGATATCTTCTGAACCATCATGTTAGAAAAAAATTCACCCCCCGTACAGTTTATGCCGATAGAGAAATTAGACCCAAGCCGTTTTTTGAACCAGACTGTAAACATGTTTATTAATGCTGTAAAGATCGTCTTTTTTTTAATTGGTGTGTATGTGGTTTCTGATGTTTCTGCAGCCAGCCTCAAGCGGACGCTCGATGAACTGCAGCTTATAACACTTCTGCTTTGGCTTCATATTTTGAGACCGGAGGTTGCGGCTTGGTACAGACAGACTAGACCATGCACAGCATGTCGCTGCCTGATACTGGCAGCCTCATCCTTAAAGGGGACAGATGCCCAGATATGTTAGATTCAAACACCTGAATAAAAATGACCTGAAATGGGTCAAAATGTTCACATCAAAAGCTGATAGGGAGAACCGTGTCCTTTAGTTGATTCACACTTTCAACACACCGAACAATCCCGCACTGGTCTGGTTCGTGATGTCAACCCCTGTGCAGGATGACAATTACGTTCTAACTCAGTTCTTAATGTTACAAACAAACAACTCTCACATGTATAATTGAATGTTTGAATATAACATGCAAACAGCTTCTCATTTGTTGGGGACTATTTTCTGCACAGTCTCAGTACACAGTGTGTGTGTGTGTGTGTGTGTGTGTGTGTGTGTGTGTGTGTGTGTGTGTGTGTGTTTGTGTTTGTGTGTTTGAAAGTGTTTCATTAGACCTTTCCTCTAACCCTCTCTCTAACAGACTCTAGTTTCACAGTTTGTCTGATGTTAGTTTCCCGGCTGGTGAGGATGTTTTGAGGCTTGAGTTGATATTCGTGCATCTGTTGTGATGAATGTTCCCCTCGTGTATCAGCCTGTTGTTTCTCTCTGAATTAGCCTTGAAGGACGAGGCGGCTAAACCCTCATCTGAGACGCTGCTTAATTATTTCCTGCTCACTTTAAAACCTCTCAGAATATAAACAAACAAATACACAAACAAGGCTGTTCTGCAGCTCTCTTCAGACTAGTGGTGGTGGAGTTTAGCTTCTGTCTGCTGCTCACTTTGTGCCGTCACATCAGTTTCTTTCTTTAGCTCTCTCACCCTGAAGTCTATCACTCTGCTGCTGATAGAAATAAAACGTCTGTCTGTGATAACTCTGCATACTGATCACTTATCATCGGCTGAGTCATCATTTATACTCAGTCTGTGAGGGGAGAGAGGACAGATATGATGGTTTGTTAAAGCTGTGGAGTGCATGAGGCTTTTATCTGTTTATTGTCTCAGACCTGACCAACAGTACCCGGAACACAATGATTCAGCAGTTAATTAGTGTTTCCTTAAGATTTAAGAATATCCAGAGTAACTAAGTGGGCTGAATTGTTCACCTCCAAAAAGACAACATTTTTTCATAGTAGTTCAAGAAGAATGAAACTTGTTTTGTGTAATTCTAAGATGCTCTAAGTTGTAGTAGTCTCACTCAGTCAAACAGCTTTAAAAGTCTTTAAAGAATCACAAGAAAGCTTTTGGTTCGTTTCAGTTTTCTGTACTTTTTGGCATTAACTGAACGTAAAGTGGTCTGTTTGGTTAAGACTTAACTACCCAGTTAAATCTAGGGATCACATAAAAGGTAAAGATAAAAACCCTTAACAACTAGGTGTCGTTGGTCTAAACGCGCCCGATATACAGGGCATAGCTTGTATAATTAACAAACTTGTGTGTGACGTCACCCATCTGTTCCTGATGCGTTGTTTTGAAGCCAATCGTCGATGGCAGCCATATTGGAAATGCTGAACTCAACCTAACTGCTGTTGAGCAAGTGTGAGGTAAAGAGGCGGGCTTTGAGCCTCCTAGCCAACAGCTACAGTGTTCCCACCTGTCAATCAAGTCGTAATGTACAACTCATAATCTTAATATCTTTGAATCTACTGCGTTATGAAAGAATTCACCCCGGTACAGTGTGTGCCGATCAAGAAATGAGCTACCCAGACTACACCTGTTTTTTTTGTTTTTTTTTAAGTTATATTTTTGGCCTTTTTGCCTTTATATTATAGGACAGTTGAAGAGAGACAGGAAATGTGGGGAGTAGAGAATGGGGGAAGACATGCAGGAAATGGTCGACCGGCCGGGAATCGATCCGGCGACCCCTTCGACGAAGACTGTAGCCTCTGTATGTGGGAGGCTTAGACCGCTAGACCACCAGCACCCTACACCTGTTTTTTTAACCAGGATGTAAACATGTTAATTTCTGCTGTAAAGATGGGCTTCTTTGAATGGGTGTGTATGGGGTTTCCGATACTTTCAGGACCAGCCTCAAATGGACACTTGAGAAACTGCAGTTTTTAACACTTCTGCACTGGCTTCAATTCTCACTGCCGGAGGTTGCCGCTTGGTCTTCCCCTGCTCTCTGTTCCCCACATGTCCTGCCTCTCTTCAGCTGTCCTATCAAAATAAAGGCGAAAATGTGCAAAAAAATATAGCTTAAAAAATAAATACATACTCAAACCCCGGCCTCTTTGGTGAAAGTCCAGTTCTTGTTTGACTCAAATCACTCACTGCTGGACCTTTTTAGTCAGTTATAGTTGTAACATTCAACATTTATCGGACAGGACGGCTGAAGAGAGACAGGAAATGTGAGGGAATGACCGGAAGAAAGAGTCTTGATGTTGAACCAGAGAACGGTGCACTGAACGCCCCAGCCAGAGTTTTTCTGTTCTCCATCCATCTCGCCCCGCAGCTGGAGCGTCTCTCTGTGTGTGTAATATTACAGTCACAAGAGTTAAAACCATGGTTCGTCTTTGTTTGCTGACTGTAACATGGTTTATTCATGAAGTAGAAAACATTATGTTTTCTTAATATCAATCCTAGAGTGAAGGATTACAGCGCACTGCTGGTGATGTGTTACCGCTGTTGTAGATTCAAGTGCTTTCGGATGAGAAAGGAGTTCATACCGCTCTGTCTTCTTTATGTTCAGCTATGCTCTTAAGATAAAGATGGAGCCAATATACATTTATTACCATTATATTGACTGTTACTTTTATTATTATTATTATTATTATTGTCATTATTATTCCATTACTAGTGGCATTGTTTTATTATGCGTATCACTATTATTACTAATTTCATTATCATTGTTATATTCAGTTATTAAGTTATTTTCTTGTTTATTATTATTTTTTAAATATTATTTTTGTATTTACATATATTTATATTTTTTTGTTAATGTATGACATGCATTATATTTTAATAATGCATCCTTATTAATACTTTCAATAGAAGTAAATCAACAAAATCCGTACCCTTAGATGTGTATGTATGTGTACGTGTGTATTACAGTATGTGTGTGATGTATGTATGCATTTATATGTATATATTTTTCCTCTTCCTTTCATATCTATTTATTCATTTGGTATTTATTTATTATCATTTGCATTCAATTAATTTTTTTAAATATATATTTTTCAATTTAAGCATATATGTACATCTGTGTATGTAGTATATTTATTATTGTATTATTAATATCATTATACATTCTTTATATATATAAGTATGTTTGAATATTGGACATGTATTGTAAAGTTTGCATTTTGCAAATAAAAACAAATCTTGAAAAAAAAAAAGATGGATCTAATATGTGCGACAGGCAGCTGGTACTGAGGGATTCAGGTGAACTGAGAACAAGCCTCAAACAGGAGTATCATCCCTGAAATATGAAATCAGCCTCTTGCTTTACAACAGGCTTTTAAACAACAATAAATCAGCCTCAAGCAGCGATGTCAAATCGAGTTTGTCTTCATTTTACCCTTCGTATTTTGTTTCTGGATAAAAGACATTACGTTAGACTAAAGAAGCAGCAGATTGTCTCCTTGTGCACAGCTGTGCTTCAGGATGAACCCCAATGGATCTTTGTTTATTCCACTTTCCGTGATTGTGCATCTCTACCTTTGTGGCGTTTCATTAATACTCTCCAAAAGAAAGCACGTACACATGGTCCTTTACTACCTCCTTGATAAATATATGACAACACTAAATGATTAACTCTGAAATCACAGGTAACAACCAATAAAGTGTGTTTGGTTTTTTGGACCACTTCATGTCTTCTATTTATTTTAAGTTTAATTTCAGAAACCTTCCTGTTGTTCTCACTGTGTGCTGACACCCTGCAGAGTATTAATAACTCACTACATGAAGGATTATAAATAGATTCACCTTCCTCTTCTCATCTGAATACGGAGCGATAATAATCCATTCATCAACAGGAAGGAAATAAGAGGAGGGATCAAGGTCTCTAGGAAGGAGGAGGGAGGAGGGAGGAGGAGGAGAGTAGATGGAGTGGACAGGGAGGAGTGTGTGTGTGTGTGTGTGTGTGTGTGTGTGTGTGTGTGTGTGTGTGTGTGTGTGTGTGTGTGTGTGAGCGAGCACCTCAGACCTGATGGTCGTCTTCCCCTCACTTGAACTCAGGCTCCACAGTGAGGACCAGCCTCCTCCTCCTCCTCCTCCTCCTCCTCCTCTTCCTCCATCTCCTCCATCACTTTACTTCAAGCACACCTCCCCCCTTCTCTCCCCCGCCATGCTCTCACTCTACAACTGTTTCCTCTCTCTCCTAGAATCGATCTACCGCCGCGGGGCCAGAAGATGGAGGAAACTGTACCGAGTCAACGGACACCTCTTCCAGGCCAAGCGCTTTAACAGGGTGAGTGAGACATCACTGACATATGCTCACAGCTGGAGGCTTTCTTTATGATAAGATGAAGCTCTGTGAGTCTTCAGACGGCTTTACGAATGCTTCAGTGCTCCTCAGAGTTTAATACGACCAGTTGTGCTTTTTTTTTTTTACACTCCAGAGCATTCATCAGTAAACTTTTGACTTGCATGAGTAGTGTGTGATTGACTTGTGATCTATGCTCGGTGTCATCCAATCAGAGCAGGGCTGCATCAGCTCGTTCCTAAAGCAGCCCTCTGAGGATCAGAGATATAGTTTATGGATGGAGCGACTGATGTGTTGGACTTTCTTTGCAGAATTTTGTCACTGTAGGGAAAAGATGACAGAAGCTGTGTTCACACATGCACTAAATGTCACAACATTTTCAGTGGGCTGCATGTGTGAGCAAAAACAGACACAATCTTTACCCCAGCTTTATCTTTCATCAAGTTAACTTTCAGCAAGCAGTGGAATGAGAGAAGGGATCATTTTCAAGTTGAGAACAGTGAAGTTGTCTGCACAGTTAGTAGCATTAAACTGTCCTCGTAGCCTACCTGTCCGTCGTTTCGTCCACGTAAACATCATACTGTGGCTTTCAGAGCATGCTTTCGATGTAATGTCCCGCCTCCTGAAACTCACCCCTCCACCAGCCTTCTTGTACGATACAGAAGTGAGGGTTGTGTGAACGAACAGTCAACTGTGGAAAATTTCAGGTGCAGATCTTCAGAAATGTTCAAGAGCTTTGCACTGACTGTGTTTACACCATAGACTGAATAATAAATGGATGTAGTCTCCGTGACGTCACCCATCTGTTTCTGAAGCTGATTGTTGGCAGGTGTCATTTTGATGACTTGTCAATCAAGTCAGGCATGCCCTTATTTGGGCAAAACTCGTAAGTTTGATATCTTCTAAAATAACAAGTTTTTTAAAAATCCACACCTTTAGAGTGTGTGCCGATAGAGAAATGAGCTATTTGGACCTAAACAGTTTTTTGGACCAGGCTGTAAACATGTTTAATTCTGCTTTAAAGATCGTCTTCTTTGAATGTGAGTGTATGTGGTTTCTGGTGTTTCTGCAGCCAGCCTCTAGTGGACACTTGATGAACTGCAGTTTTCAACACTTCCGCATCAGCTTCATATAAAAAGACAAGAGAGTGGATACTCGGACATGCAGTCAGAGTACAGCTGAAGACATACAGCAGCTCAAGCAAAGGCAGCATTGCATTCTGGGATATGTCGGAGCTGCTCATCCAGCTTCACAATGAGAATATCTCAGCTCTAATGCATGTTGGAGAGTTTGCACAGTGATGTCAAATCAACAGGAGCAACCTGCTCTGATTTCATCCACATGGAGATGATGTCCTCGTTTTTAGTCGGTCTGCAGAGCTGTGATTGGTTTTGGTGGGTCAGACTTTAAGAGAGAGGAGCACAAACTAAACCAAGATCAGTTACCTAAATGTGGCATGGTGTGTCTTCTGTATTCAGTAAAGCTGCTGCGATCAAAGAAACCGTGTTGGATCAGAACCAAGACTCAGGTGTGAAAAGTTCAGCCGTGTTTAGCAGAATGAGTGTTTTCTCTCAGTTCATAGGGTCATGTGACGTTTACAGAAGAAAATAAACACTCCATCTCTTCAGAGTGAGACTCTCTCCCTCTCTCTCTCTGTGTAGGTGTTGTTTTTGCTCTGTAGGTCACAGAGTCATTCAGCGTCTCTTACAGTCAGCAGCTGCTCATGAGGATCACTTCCAGTCTGAGTGTTTCATCTAATAAACCTCTCATACTTTCCTCTCACACACACTTATGCGTTCTTGTAAATCAGTGCAGAGTGTGTAAGGGGGAAATGGGACAGTGTGTCATCAACATTCAGCAGATGAATAATGAACGACAGCAGGTAATCAAGTCACGGCTGCTGCTAAGATATCTGGATACGATGCATAATTCATGCTGGCCTAGTTATGGCTTGTTTAGATGTTGTATCACACACAT
This sequence comes from Notolabrus celidotus, assembly GCF_009762535.1. Taxonomy (NCBI): domain Eukaryota; kingdom Metazoa; phylum Chordata; class Actinopteri; order Labriformes; family Labridae; genus Notolabrus; species Notolabrus celidotus. Next base: position 12,236,740 of record NC_048282.1, on the reverse strand, counting down.
ACACGTGCAGGCACACGCACACTCAGGTACCTGTGTGCACGTGTGGGCTTTCATCATTCCTCTGCAGCTGGTCTGCAACATGAGACTGAAGGAGAAGAGGAAACATTAAGTAGTTCATTCAGACCTTTTAGTCCTCATGTGCTTCCTGCTGCTGCTGCATGAACACACCTTCACCTCTGTGATGTTTTTAGCTTCAGCAGGTAGAAGTGTTGTATTATGTGAGGTAAGAGAATCAGTCTGTTGAGTCTGAAGATGCATCACACCAATGTGTGGTCTGGTCCTCCCTCCCCTCGTTGCTTTCAGTAAAATTCAGCAGATCATCTGTGCAGTATAAGAAAGAAGAGATTACCATGTCTCTGGACACTGGATTACATTTTAATGCTTAGTCCTGATGGATATCATGCACTGATGTAACTTTACCACCAGGACCAAACCCCTCAGTCGGACTGAGTGGTAAACATCCTACGACCTGGCTGCCTTTAGGACACACAAAGAAAGCAGGTGTAAAACAGATCCATGTCTGCTTTAATAAAGTACATTTTGACACAGCAGAGTTCTCTACAGTTGACCAAAACTCAGTGACTCCATGAGGACAGGAGTTTGGTTTGTTGTCATCTGAACCTGATTTATAAACCAGGAAGAACACAAAAGTCTGGTTTGATCTGTGGTGGAAGTGAATCCAAAACTGCACCAAACAATCAGCTTTTTATTCTGCTGACGTGATGATAAATAAAAACAAAAACAACAATACTGCTGCTGTGATAAGGAAATGAGAATGCTGCAGGAAATGATTGTGTTAATGTCTAGATTATTATATTAATCCTACCGCCTGATAATCTGTTACTGCCTCCTGCTGATTTCTTCATCAGACGCCAGGGTCTTTCTGTCACTGTGTGGATGATCTGCTGACATATAAAGGGTTTAATTTTACCTGACGCTGACAGGTAAACAAACAGAGAGGAGGGGAACTGGAGGGGGTTCAAATTATATCCAGCACATTTCTGTATTCACAAACCCTCAGGTGATGATCTTTATTGTTAAAGTTAACACGATTTACTGTACATGGTTGTCACGTTAGGCATAACAGGAGACTGAAGGTGTATGAAACAGACATTTAAAGATGTGACTTCATAGAATAGTGTCTGCAGGACTGCTTTCTTTGTTTGCAGCGTGTTTTTTTTACTGCATCGTCTTTTATTGATTCATCATCACTCCTCGTTTTGTATTTATCAGTCTGACAGAAGCAAACAGTCAGTGATTGTTCTGTTTTGTGCAGAAAAAGCATCAAACCATGTGCAGGACGCCTCCTCCTCTGTGAGCACGCTGAGTTAACACAGACAGGTGATAACCAGCATCATGATACCTGTTGTTTCTCTTTAACACTCACATTTACCCCGAGTTCAAACCCTGAGACAGATGTCAGACACAGAAAACACTCCACAACTTCAGTCATGTCAGAGTCTGAGATGTGACAGCAACACCTGAGAGGACAGGTAGCTCCAGGATCAGTGCAGGGGAACATGTTCAGGATCCGATCCTGTCACTGAGCAGCATTTAGTTCAACACTCAAAACAAAGAGTTCTTCTCTGACAGACAGTGAAAACCTCATCTTCATCATCCTCACTGTTTATTATTTCACTGCTCAGTAAAACAGCTCTTCTTCAAACCGTCTATCCAGGCGCTGCCGTTTTCAGCGCTTTGCCATCTTTCTGACTCAGCACTTTGCTGGATGTGGTCATTATTACCGTCCGGCTGCTCAGTCGAGCCGAGCTTGTTCAATCAAACACAGACATACAGCTGTGCATTAGTACCTGAAGCAGTAATAATAATCAGTATGATGATGATGATGATGATGATGATGATGATGATGATGATGATGATGATGATGGCTGTGCTGCAGAGAACTATCATCCAGAAACACCATCAGATTGGTACATGCTGGGTGATGTCCAGTTTAACAGACCGTTTTTAAAAAGTTATTTTTTCTTACCACTATAATATTCGTCCCTATTACGAAATATTTCTAAGGTTACAATCCGTGCCTGGGTTTCTCTCCGGGAATGCACAGCTCGCATTAGCAGAGAGGTGAGGTGGAGGTAAGGTGGAGGTCACCAGACCACAGTGTGCAGACTATAATAGGAGAGGTTTGAGCCCACTGTCCATACTGAATACGGCCACACCATGTTCTCCCTGTGAGTGTGATTGTTTTAGACGGGTTTAAATAAATGAACACAACACCCAAAGATTAAATTTCAGAACCATGTGACCACTTTTGCCCACCATAGCTGGGCAGATATGGTACACTCTTTTTCCTCGTTGATGATTCCAAAGGAGAGGTGCCTGATAACTAAAGGCTCAACCTCCCATACTACTTTTAGAGACTTTAGGTATGACGAGCAGGCCTGCATGTTGGGAGCGTAGTGTTTTAGAGTAATAATAGGGCACTATGAGCTCTTTAAGTTACAAAGGTGTCTGTGATCAATCATCACTCAATCTTTATTTATATAGCTCCAAATCACAACAAACGTTATCCCAAGACGCTTATACAAACAGATCAGGTCTAGACCGTACTCTATGTTCTATAAGACCCAACATCAAGACAGGATAAGATCCAGTCCCATCTTACAGACAGGACTCAGTCTGATCTCATCTTAATCCACCATGAGCAGAGCACTTTACAGCATTTAGCAAGTTACAGTGGCAAGGACAAACTCCCTTTAACAGGCAGAAACCTCGAGCAGGACCAAGGCAAGGTGTCTGACCATTAAGAGTTTTGGAGGTCAGAAGAAGGATTTAAATTCTAGATTTTATGGGGAGCCAGTGTCAAGATGCTAACACTGGAGACGTGCTCTCTCTTCCTAGATCTAGTCAGTACTCAAGCTGCAGTGTTTTGAACAAGTGTGTACATTAAATGAGTGTACATTAAAAAAGACAGTGTTTTACTTTTCAAAATGTAGGTTAAAAAATGTTTATAAACCAGTTAAAGTCAAATCATGATGACATTATTTATACAGTTTTACATCATATTAGAGGTGATCTCAGGACTCTTAAACCAGAAGATTAGACTGCATACTCTTTAAGGTGTGTATAACTATTAATGTCTTGGACTTTACATTATCTACCTCAGACTCTTCCAGATTTTTAAGAGTTAAAAACTGAAATTCAGATTGACTCATTCAGTTTTTATCTGAAGGCAGATGTTACATGATAAAAACAGAGATGGGGGTTGAACTCTCTTCGTGTGATATTATTCACAGAGACCCAGATCTCCCAGTCACTGTGTGTACTGGTACCAGCTTTCAGGCTGGGATTTGTCTGACTGTTGTTGCTATGCCAGTTTGGAGCCTGCTGGTTGGTTCACTAAGTTGTCCTCAGCATATAAATAAGCCGGAAAGAAGTAGGTCAGGTTTCTCCTCCCTTCTCTCACTCCATCCCTCTCCTTCCTCAGTCTGCACACGTCTGTCTCTCCCTCCTCCTCCTCCTCCTCCTCCTCCTCCTCCTCCTCCTCCTCCTCCTCCTCCTCCTCCTCCTCACCCCGCTCTGTCTCCTCCTGATGCTGCAGAGCAGAAAGTAGCTTTGTGGATTCCTCCCATTAGGCGTAATGGGGTCTCTTTAGCTCCTGCCTCGGTATGATGGAGGAGGATGCGGTCTCTGCTGGATGTTTGCCTCCACAGGAGCTCCATCAGGGGGAGGACTGACACCTGAATCACACCGAGCAGGAATGAGTATCCAAAAATAAAGACAGGGGAAACATGCTGCAGAGGGGGAGTGTGTTTCTCACTATGAGAGGTGTATGCACACAAAATCATCTCACTTTTGTGCCTATAGATTTCATGCTTTCAGCTCAACCCATCTTTTTGTTTGTAGACAAAAGGGAACAAAAGACTTGTTATATCTGGATCCGCATTAGTTTTAAAAAACAACACATAAAGAGCTCTGTGCACCTTTCTCTGTAGTGTCCACTTTTCCTTTGACTCAATCACCTCTCCGTCCCTGTTGTTCCCTTCCTCTGTGGTCACAGCAGGGGGGAGCATCAGGCTGCTCTCACTGAAGGAGACACCATATCAAAAAGTGCACTTAGAAACACCGTCATGGATCTTTAGTCTGAGCTGATCCATGCTGAAATATCTACAAACGTGAAATTATGTTTCCTGCAGACATTTAAAGACCTCACTGATTCTCCGGCCTCAATTTCCCATCATGCTTGGCTGTATTTCGTGTCTAGTGCTTAACTGTGAGTATATGAAACAACCTGAAGCTTCTCTGTGAGCAGCACAGCAGCACTATTACCAGATAAGATGTTTGCAGTGTCATTAAGGATTCCTCTCTTTGTATATGAAATGCAGGTTTGCTAATCTCTGCATAATCAGCGCCTGTGGAGGCTTTTCCTCCCAGCAGGTTCCTGCTCATCAGTCTGTTTGTGAACACACGGTCAGGTCAGGACTTCTTCAGTTAGTGAATATGAAAACATCTGATGTTTGTTCACAGTGTGAGAGTGTCTGTTTTTAATTGTTTCTCATGTTTTTATTGAAATAGTATCTACTGTGGAAACTCTCATGTAAAGCCCAAATGTTTGATCAGATGTATATTTGTGTAAAAATCGCTCCCGGATTTCCTGTTTGCAGAGGATGTAGTAACCATGTGGTTTTCTATCACTCGCTAACAGCTTCTGATCTTTTATTATAAATCTGATTGAAAGCTTTATTTAAAACACCAACACACTATTTGCAAAAACTTCAGAGTCCAAGAAAGAATCAGCATCAGAGAACAGAGCAGCACTAGCACTGGACGCCAAGTCATCGTTAGCAAATCTGGACTCTGGATCTGGACAGTATGCATGAACAAAGACCGTCTCACCCTGCTCCCATCATGTCCCTGAGTCTTTAGACGCTGCGTTGTGTTGTGATGCTTTTATTTATGGTTGATATCAGGAGCATTGTTGTTGTTGCATCAGAGTGGATCAGATGTCAGCTTGTCATCTTGTCAGTGGTTATTCAGAGCTTCATTTCTCAGCAGATGATCCATCGCTCTGTTTCCAGGCACTTGTATGATCTGTAGCTGTGGATCGATGAATTCTCTCCTCTGCTTATCTCTAAGCTGCAGGACATGCAGAGCTCCTCCGTGACCCAAAGAGGAAGCATGAGTCTGGTTTCAGTCAGAGGGCTGCTGGGTAATGGAGTTTGACAGTCTCCCCTCAAACAAAAAGACTAAATCATGTTATTCTTCTTCCCCTGGCTTATTGGACTCTCCTGTCTGACGTTGAAATCAGATTTTTTCGGGGCTGGTCTGACTGGAAGATGTCTTGAGTTACACATCACGTCCTGCTGACGCCCTCTGATATCAAACACTGTGATGAATCCTGCAGTTTATGAAATCACAGGGTGGAGGTGGAGCGGGCTGGGATTCAGGGATTACGTCTCTCCTGCAGCACGGAGTGGTGGGAAGACGTCCAGATGGGTCAAGGACGTCAGAGACGGACTCATGGCTCTGACGCAGGGACAATAAACTTAATGTGCCTGCGGTGTTTATGTGGAGGTGACTGTTTCCTGTTCCTCCCTCTCTCTTCTGCCTGATTGAACTTTAAATGTTTGTTAGATTATTCTACATTTCCTCCTTTGAGTCTGAGTCAGCTCCTTCAGAATATTGGTTTGATTTGATGTGTTTCTGCGTGTGATATGAGGAAAGATGATCTGTTCATGCAGCTGTTTCTGTGATTATTTAGTGCCGATGTTTTGGTGGTTTGTGGAACAGCAGCACTGCCTCTTCAGACGTTTTGGTGCAAAGTTATCCCTTTTTATTTAAAGCTTAAGCTGTCGAAGGATTTGCCTCTCTCTCCCACTCACCCTGGAGCAGAGATGCTGGGTGTGAGTTTGAGGAAAAGCTGTCACAAGACTTAGGAGCCGGGACTGAATGTTGCAGCGTGCACCTCGTCTTAAAGCTCTCTCTCATTTTTCACCGTGCTATTTGTTTATTATATTCAAGCCTACTTTTTTGGTTACTATCAAACCATGAAAAAAAATCTCAAAGTCTGAAAATATTGCAAGCAACGAGAAAAGTTACACTGCCTGTCTCAAAATAAAGTTTCACACTGTAAGATTTCGTTGGACCTCCTTTAGCTTTGAGTACAGCATGCATTCGCCGTGGCATTGTTTCGATAAGCTTCTGCAATGTCACAACATTTATTTCCATCCAGAGTTGCATTCATTTTCCCCCAAGATCTTGAATTGATGATGGGAGAGTCATTGCACAAAGTCTTCTTCAGCACATCCCAAAGATTCTCAATGGGGCTGAGGTCGGGTCTCTATGGTGGCCAATCCATGTGTAAAAATGAAGTCTCATGCTCCCTGAACCACTCATTCACAATGTGAGTATGATGAACCCTGGCATTGTTATCTTGGAATACGGCCATGCCATCAGGAAAGAAAATCTCCATTGTTGGAAAAACCTGGTTTGACTCAGCTGACCTCAGTCTTTGGGTGCATAACGTTGCTGAACCTAGACCTGACCAACTGCAGCAACCCCAGATCATAACACTGCCCCTACAGGCTTGTACAGTAGGCATTAGGCATGATGGCTGCATCCCTTTATCAGCCTCTCATCTTACCCTGATGCACCCATCACCCTGGAACAAGGTAAATCTGGACCCATCAGACCCAGAGACTGTATAATAAATGTAGTAGTATCCGTGACGTCACCCATCTGCTTCTGAAGCGCTGTTTTGAAGCCAATTATTGGCTGGAGCCATATTGGAAATGCTGAGGTCACCCTAACTGCTGTCGAGCTAGTGTGAGGTAAAGAGACAGGCTTTGATCCTTCTTGCCAACAGCTACAGGGTGCCCCCCTGTCAATCAAGTCAGCACTGCCTCTCATAATGGGAAACTCGTAATCTTAAAATCTTCTAAATTGCCGAGTTCTGAAAAAATTCACCCCCCTTACAGTGTGTGCCGATCAAGAAATAGTTTTTTGTGGCAGGCAGCAAACGTGTTAATTTCTGCTGTAAAGATAAGCTTTTTGTATTGATGTGTGGTTTCCAGTACTTCCGAAGCCAGCCTCAAGCGGACAGTCGAGGAACTGCAGTTTTTAACACTTCCGCTTTGGCTTCAATTCTCACGGCCGGAGGTTGCTGCTTGGTCAAACCACATGACTGTCTTCCACTGCTCCAGAGTCCAATCTTTATTCTCCCTGGAAAATCTCCTTAGTTGTTTTTTTTGCTTGATGGAGGCCGATAATTTGACCCTTCTGAAACAGATTAACATCCTTCCTACAACCACAGGATAAATGTTCCGATATGGTTGTTTAAGAAATGAGAGGCTACTCACAGCATCAGCTAGGGTTAAATACGTTTTTGCCAGCTGAACTTATACTGCAGTTATTATCCAAAGGAAGGCTCTTACCCACTTGCTTTGTTAAATCCAGGTGGCGACTTTTTCTTTGGACAGTGTATTTAATGATGCTGTGATGTTGGAGAGTGATGCACAGTGAACTTAAATCTTCTGTGCTTTTTGCAGACTGAAAGTTCAAATGATTTCTTGTTAACACCGTTACATTTTTCACGGATACTACGTCCATATTTTATACAGTCTATGCTTCCACCTCACCCTGATGAGTGAATGTTGTCCGTCCTGGAGCCTTGTGTGAACGTCTTTGTCTCAAACTAGCTCCAGAACAGTGCTGTCTGTGTCCCATCCTGCAGTGAGATACAGAGCTGTTTGTAGTCTCTCTCTCTCTCTCTCTCTCTCTCTCTCTCTCTCTCTTTGTCGTAAGAAGATCTTTGTGATGATGCAACAGGGCATAATGTAGCTGCTGAAAGCGCTCATTAAAAGTGTGTTTCCCCTGAGAAGCATTACAACACAATCCAGTTGTACAATAACAGCTGATTGTGTCTACAAGAGGATAACACATCATTATCAGAGTCTACTTCTCTCATTTTAATAATCTACAGCTTAATTTAAACATTCAGCCTTTCAGAACTTTGTGTTTGTATATTTCCTGATGTATTTAAAGCCATCTGTCTCTAATTGGGACCATAATTTACAGAGTGAGTGAGTGTCAGGCTCTTTGGCTCTGCCTCCTCTTCTAAATCCACAGCCTTTGTCCACTTGGCCTCTGCAGCGCTCACATCTCTGATGAAAGAATCATCCAGAAGAAGCCAAGGAGGAGAGAAAAGTGCTGACTCTGAGGTCCTCTGAGGAATAAAGCAGAAGTAATAACACTCCCTGATCCACTGACGTGCTGTTTTCACCTGATCCTCTCAGGCCGCGTGTGAGAGGAGAGAGAGCGGAGAGAGAGAGCGAGCAAGAGTCAGTGATTAATTCATGAACGCTCGTCCTAACCTCCGTGTAGAGTCAGATTAGTCTGAAAGAAGCCTTTGAAGCTGAAGCACTTCCATGGCAACAGAGCTCTGACTGAGGCTCTTTGTTCTTTACGCTGTCAGCACACACACACACTAACACACACTCTGAATGATTGTCACACACACTGCATCCTAAGTGTTTGGTCCTCAGAGGGACGTTGTGCTGACAGATTTATTGATGTCTGGGGACGCTGAGGAGCAAACTCTCATCCTTTGGTGCTGATGCAGAAATGTTTGAGACCAGAGAGAAGAAAACCAGAGAGTCCGAAACAATGAGAGACGCTCTGCAGGAAGTGATGCAACAGAGAGGCAGCTGTACGGTTCAGTTCTACAGAGAAACATTTTGAAGAAGAGAGGAGCTGGAGGTGTTTCTACACATACACCTGAAGTTTCAGCTGAAATATGACACCAGAAAAGTGGACGTGTTTGTAAAGAGGAGGAAGTTTGTAACTTCTGAAGGAAAGAAATAGTGAAAGTAAAGCACTTCACTCGCCAAATATAAGAGAAACGTCTACAAAAATCAGCTGGCAGCCCCCTCACCAGATCAGAGATACATATCTATCCCCTTAAAATGATGAATTAGTATTTTTTATGGTTTTGTTTTGAAATGAGGAAACATCTGTGATTGATAAAACTAAAATAAAGCAGCCTGTTACTGAGCCCCTCATGAAGTCCTGTGCTGGATAAAAAATGTATTTTTAATGTTAAACTGATTTTTATGTTCCATTTATTATTTTTACTTCTTTTTTAATTATGTCACAACAAATGCAAACCTTTTTCAAATAATTTCACTTTTACATTTTATGCCTGATACATCAGGAGTGGATTAAAACAAGGAAACAAATAAACAGGGTTCCCACTCGTCCTGGAAAACCTGGAAAACAGTTGACCAGTTTTCCAGTACTGGAAAACACCTGGAAAATGGGAGAAAAAGTAAAATGTCTTGGAAAATCACATATAGTCCTGGAAAATGATTCCAACATGGCTGCGTGTGACCTGACCCGATTAACAAAACACATCCCCATTCATTGAAAGTTGAGTGCACGCTGTGCTGGAAAAGACAGCGACACTGCGCAACTTTTTCACATCTTTTCTCCTTCACTTCATAATCATGAATTCACAGAAAACGGAGGTATATTGTTTATGTTTTATGGTACATTAACCTTGTAGAGTGCTCTTTTGATTCAAAGAGTCTTATATTTAAGTTATAATTGATACATTGATACGTTTTACAATAGAAAAAGTTCCAAGGACAACTAAGAGTGCAAATGGTAGTAAGCATGTGCTTTAGTGATGGGAAGTTGGGCTCTTTTCAGAGAGCCAGCTCTTTTAACTCGGCTCCCGAATGGCTCTTAATTTAGGCTCTTGTGTAGCTGTATGTTTTACCTTAACTTTGCAAAAAATAATGGTTTGTGTTGAAAACCCTTTTACGTACAGTGTTTTTATGAGAAGCCGTATAATTGCCCAATTTTGTGCATTTATTCTGTTACAAAACCATTCATACCCTGATCCTAGGGTTAGGGTTAGGATTAGGGTTAGGGTTGTGATTAGGGTTAAGGGTTGTGATTAGGGTTAAGGGTTGTGATTAGGGTTAGGGTTGTGATTAGGGTTAAGGGTTGTGATTAGGGTTAGGGTTGTGATTAGGGTTAGGTTTAGGGTTAGGGTTAGAACCACAACTAAATTTAAGCAAACAGAACCAGAACCAAACTTGAGCAAACAGAACCAGAACCAAACTCAAGCAAACAGAACCAGAACCAAACTGGAGCAAACATTATTAATGTCCTCAGGTTGGCATTGAAAAAAATCAGATGCCTCAGCGTTGATGGGCTGATCCGACTTCTCCTCCCAGTGAGTATTTGCCCAGTCTTCAAGAAGACTCTCTCTGAAGGAACAGATGTAGCCAGGATACACAGCCTCCCCTTTATCACCTGTATCCTATATCCTCACATATGATTTGCCTATTAGGGTTCAGGTTATGATGAGGGTTAGGGTTAGTGTTATGATTAGGGTTAGGGTTAGGATTAGGGTTAGGGTTATGATTAGGGTTAGGAGTTGGGGTTAGGGACCGGGTTAGGGTTAGAGTTAGGGTAAGGGTTAGGTTTAGGGTAAGGGTTAGGGTTAGGGTTAGGGTAGAGGTTTGGGTTAGCGTTAGGGTTAGGGTAAGGGTTAGGGTTATGATAAGGATTAGGGTTAGGGTTATGATTAGGGTTAGGGTTAGGGTTATGATTTGGTTTAGGATTAGGGTTATGATTAGGGTTAGGATTCGGGTTGGGGTTATGATTAGGAGTTGGGGTTAGGGTTAGGGTCAGGGTAAGGGTTAGGGTTAGGGTTAGGGGTGGGGTTAGGGTTAGGGGTGGGGTTAGGGTTAGGGTTAGGGGTGGGGTTAGGGTTAGGGTAAGGGTTAGGGTAAGGGTTGGGGTTAGGGTAAGGGTTAGGGTTATGATAAGGATTAGGGTTAGGGTTAGGATTTGGTTTATGATTAGGATTAGGGTTATTATTAGGGTTAGGATTCGGGTTAGGGTTATGATTAGGAGTTGGGGTTAGGGTTAGGGTCAGGGTAAGGGTTAGGGTTAGGGGTGGGGTTAGGGGTGGGGTTAGGATTAGGGTTATGATTAGGGTTAGGGTTAGGGTAAGGGTTATGATTAGGGTTAGGGTTAGGGTAAGGGTTATGATTAGGGTTAGGGTTAGCATTAGGGTTAGGGTCATGTTTAGGGTTAGGGCTAGAACCAGAACTAAGTTTAAGCAAACAGAACCAAAACCAAACTCAAGCAAACAGAACCAGAACCAAACTCAAGCAAACCCAACAAGCAGAAACCTTCCAGAACCGAACCAGAACCGAACCAGAACTGCACCAGGACCGAACCGAAACAGAAACGTACCAGAACCGAACCGAACCAGAACCGAACCAGAACTGAATCAGAACCATACAAGAACTGAACCAGAACTGAACCAGAACTGAACTCAAGCAAACAGATCCAGAACCAAACTGAAGCAAACAGAACCTGAAACAACTCACACAAACAGAACCAGAACTAAATTTAAGCAAACAGAACCAGAACCAGAACCCAACCAGAACCCAACCAGAACCGTACCACAACTGAACCAGAACCGTACCAGAACCGTACCAGAACCGAACCAGAACCGAACCAGAACTGAAACAGAACCATACCAGAACTGAACCTTAACTGAACCAGAACCAAACTCATGCAAACAGAACCAGAGCCAAACTCAAGCAAACAGAACCAGAACTAAACTCAATCAAACAGAACCAGAACCAACTCAATTAAACAGAAACAGAACGCACTCAAGCAAACACAACCAGAACCAAACTTGAGCTAACAGAACCAGAACCAAACTCAAGCAACCAGAACCAGAACCAACTCAATTAAACAGAAACAGAACGCACTCAAGCAAACAGAACCAGAACCAAACTTGAGCAAACAGAACCAGAACCAAACTTGAGCAAACAGAACCAGAACCAAACTCAATTAACCAGAACCAGAACCAAACTTGAGCAAACATTATAATTGTCCTCAGGTTGGCTTTGAGAAAAATCCGATGCCTCAGCTTGGATGGGCTGATCCGATTTCTCCTCCCAGTGAGTATTTGCCCGGTCTTCAAGAAGACTCTCTCTGAAGGAACAGATGTAGCCAGGATACACAGCATGGAGCTTGGTGGATTTCCACAGTCTCTCTGCCCTCCGACATTTACGCCGGAAACAACGGAAAATGTTGCAACAAAAGTTGCTGAAAACTTCTCAGCCGAGAGGCTATTTAGGAAGCGAGAACAAGTCAAACACTTACCGGGCAGAGAGTCAACATTAAACGACAGATTGAACGCAACACAATCATGGTCAGTGAAATGCAGCTCTTCGGAGCAAACAGAGTCAATATTTAAACCAAGCGTAAAAACAAGGTCCAAAGTATGACCCTTAATGTGTGTGGGACCGGACACATGTTGAATAAAATTAAAAGACATGGTGAGATTTATAAAATCTGCTGCAAAACTGCAGGAAATGTCATTGATGTGGATATTAAAATCACCAACCATAAGAACTCTGTCCAACATAATGATAGAAGATAAAAACTCACTAAAGTCGGACATAAAAGAACTATTAAAACCAGGGGGTCTGTAAATTGAAACACAATAAAATGAATTAGAACAACCGACTTTAGTCATTTGCAGTTGAAACGAGGAAAATGACCCTGTGCCAACTGTCCGATTATTGAAGCAGTCCCTAATCACAACGGCGAGTCCTCCACCCCGTCCCGAGGTTCTGGGAGTGCTGATAAGAGTACAATCCGACGGCCACAGTTCAACCAGGGGGCTGTTCTCCATACTCCTCTGCCAAGTCTCGGTCAGGAACAAAAAATCCAAGCATTTTGATGTAAATAAGTCATTCAGAATAAAGGATTTATTGGAAATGGAGCGGGCGTTTATCAGCGCCATCCTGATGGGCACAGACCCACCGCTAGCCGCAGCGGGGACCCGAGCCACGGGACGCAGGTGACGGGAGTCTGAACCGCTGTGCACAGCGGAGCGTCTCACCGGATAGTGAAAACAAACGGAGCGACACAGCTGCACAGAAACCCCACGTTGTAGACATCGCTGATCATAATAGCTTGATCATCAATGAAAATGTCCTGGAAATGTCCTGGAAAATGATCTCTGGAAAAGAGTGGGAACCCTGAATAAAAGAACATCCATCCATTATCTGTACTGCTTTTCCCTTTCGAGGTTGTGGGGGCTGGGGTCTATACCAGCCTATCAGAGGGCTAACGTGTCGACATAGCTTCTTCTAAGGTATGTCTTCTTTCCAAAGATGTGGAGAGAGTGATTAATGCCTTGATAACTTCTCTGCACGGCTGTTGTAAGTCTTTGTATGTGGGCTTAGAGCAGTCGTCCATTCAGCACCCGCAGCTCGCTCTAAACGCTGCCGCTCGTCTCCTGACTGGAAAGAAAAAGAAGGAGCACATCACACCTGTGCTGCTCTCTCTCCATTGGCTTCCGGTCTTGTTAACGTACAAGGCCCTCATTGGATCGGGGCCATCTCACCTGGCTGATCTTCTCAATGTTTATACTCCAGCTTGAACATGAGGTCAACCAACCAGCTGCTCCTGGATGTGACTAAAACGTAAAAACCTTGGGCGATCGAGCCTTCGCAGCAGCTGCCTCCAATCTCTGAAGACGGCTTACCACTTTAGATACAATCAGCCCCCTCTTATCAATGTTTTAAATCATTACTGAAGAACCATCTCTTCTCTTTGGCCTTCTCCTCTAGATGAGAACATCCCAACAGATTTCACTTGATTTTACTATTTTATATAAATGTGTTATTTTTTGTTGTCTTCATGTTCTTTTACCTTGTAAAGCACTTTGGCCAACACTAGTTGCTTTAAAGTTGCTCTATAAATAAAGTTGACTTAAATTGACAAACAACCCTTCACGCACATACTCACACTTACAGACATTACAGAGTGACATCGCAGAGAGGCTGCTGCCAAACTGGGGGTTTAGACTTCTTGCTGTAAGGCAACAGTGCCAACCACTTTACCACCACGCCGCCTATAAAGGAAAACATAATCCCTAATGTTGTTTTCAGAGAACAAATTTAGCTGCAGAGTTGTCTGAAAAATATTTTAAATCTGGTCTTCTTCACTTTGATTTGATTATGTTCCATTCATTTACCTTTGATTGATGACTCCTGTGAACTGATAGAGTTGAGTATAACTGTGTTTCAGTGCAACATGGAAGAAACCTGCAAAACAACATAAAATAAATCCTCCTCTGACAAATTGAAGATATATAAATCTATACTTTTACTTTCAGTGGAGCAGTTATTTCAGAGAAGTTAATCTCAGAGGATTTGTGCTTCTCTACACTGTCTCCCCATAAAATCTAGAATAGAATTTGAAATGCTTCTTCTGTCCTACAAAGCTCTTAACTGTCAGACACTGTCGTATCTTAAAGAACTCATAGTGCCCTATTACCCCTCTAGAACACTACGCTCCCAACATGCAGGCCTACTCATCGTACCTAAAGTCTCCAAAAGTAGTATGAGAGGTCGAGCCTTCAGTTATCAGGCACCTCTCCTTTGGAATCATCTACCAGTCAGGGTCTGGCAGGCAGACACCCTCTTTACTTTTAAGATCAGGCTTCAAACTTTCCTTTTTGATAAAGCTTATAGTTAGGGCTGGCTCAGGCTTGGACCAGCTCTTAGTATGCTGCTATAGGCTTAGACTGCTGGGGGAACTGACACACTGCGATCCTGTCTCTTACTATCCATCTCACCACTATCATCTCTCTCTCTCTCTCTTTATCTCCCTCTATCCCTCTCTCCAACACGGTCTCAGCAGATGTCTGTCTAACATGAGTCTGGTCCTGTTCGAGGTTTCTGCCTATTAAAGGAAGTTTGTCCTTGCTGCTGTAACTTGCTAAATGCTGCAAAGTGCTCTGCTCATGGTGGATTAAGTTGAGATCAGACTGAGTCCTGTCTGTAAGATGGGACTGGATCTTATCCTGTCTTGATGTTGGGTCTTTGTTAATAATAGAACATAGAGTACGGTCTAGACCTGATCTGTTTGTATAAGCGTCTTGGGATAAAGTTTGTTGTGATTTAGTGCTGTATGAATAAAGATTGATTGATTGATAAACAACAAAGACAAGCTTTCCTCTAACCTTTGTAAAACCTGTTCATGAATCAGTGTGTGTCACTAACCTGTCACACTTTCCTGTTAATGGACGCTGTGATGAATCCTGTCAGTGTGTGTGTGTAACCTCTAACGTGGTCGTGTCCTCTCTTACAGAAAGCCGACTG
Source organism: Notolabrus celidotus (assembly GCF_009762535.1). Lineage (NCBI taxonomy): Eukaryota > Metazoa > Chordata > Actinopteri > Labriformes > Labridae > Notolabrus > Notolabrus celidotus. Next base: position 12,221,570 of record NC_048282.1, on the reverse strand, counting down.
TGGCCACTGTAGTGAAAGGATATGGGGGCTGGGCCGGCAGGGCTACAAGTGTATCAACTGCAAACTGCTGGTCCATAAGCGCTGTCACAGACTCTTCCCTCAGACCTGCCAAACGCTTATGGTGAGTACAAACAACGGAACAAGGACATGAGTGCACCGACTGACATGCTCAAGGAGGAAACAGTCTAACGCTGAGAGTCAGAGGATGAGCTCACATCGAGTCTCGCAGCTAAAGTCGCTTTATATAAACAGATAGAATCAGAGTCCTGTTTGCACTTTGCTAGGCTGAGAGTTTGAAGTTCTTTTGAGGTGAACACATGAAGAGAAATCAATTTATCACACTTTCTGTGCCAAGACTCACTAATCACACCTCTGCACATGCTCAGTCTGCTCTCTCTCACTCAGCCTGTTTTAAATGCCGAATACTAAAACGTCTTCACCGTGATGTGTTTACTCTCCGCTCGTTTTGTGTTAAAACATTTTAAAATTATCTTACAGTAGGAGTTCAGCCATCTCCTCTGTATCTATGTGTCCCCTTCCTTATGGTCACATGCAGCAAACATGTATGATTGGATATAAAGGATATGTTTCACAGTGTTTCCTCTAAGTGTGAGCTGTTCGCTGCTGCACGAGAGCAGATTCATTCATTAATTATTTTATCTGAGATCATGCATTCACACACAGCTCTGGAAAGATCCCCTTGAACTTCTCAGTTCCTGTTTCTGTAGCTCCTCGTCCCGTTCTTTCTACAGGAAGTGTACTCTGCTCAGTTAACACATAAGAGCAAACACAGAGTCACTAAATTCTGCCTTCACGTTAGATTTGCAGGTGCCCCGTGTACCCTGAGAGGGATCGGTGCATGTTGTCCTCCTCTCTCTCTCTCTCTCTCTCTCTCCTCTCTCTCTCTCTCTCTCTCTCTCTCTCTCTCTCTCTCTCTCTCTCTCTCTCTCAAGCTGTGCTATGAAAAATAAAGACACCACCAGCATCAGCGTCTCTCTGCTGTACAAAGAACTGCTTCCTCTCTTTATCTCAGCTCAAACAGAGGTAGATAACCGACCCTGAGGTCTGATAACAGAAAATGATCAAGAGACCTTTTTCATTAGAGCGACTAACACTGAAGAGCAGCTCTGACTCTCTGAGCTCTCCTCCAGGAGTGTAAACACTGGGTGGATATTAATGTGTTTATGTTTATGTCTCTTCTCAGGATCCAGCCATGCCATCACAGGAGCCCCCCTCAGATGGAAAAGGTGAAGAGGTGGACCTTCCACCAGACGACACAGAGGACACAGACGGGAGTAAGTCGCACATCTCACCTTCTTCTACAACATTATTATCATGAGCATGGTGTCACTGTTTTGTTTTTAATCCTGGGTTTGTTTGCATTTGTTAAAATCAGACACCATGAGCAGGTTATAATAACCTCAGCTGTACAGTCAGGTCAGACCTCCTTTGTCCATGATTAAAGCAGAATGAGTGAAGACCTGAAGTAGCTGAAAGCTCCAGATATCAGAAGATAAAGCACGACTCACAGGCTCTATAGTCTCACTGTGACAAAGTTATTAAGGTATAATAACTCTGTCTCTGTCATAGTTCATACCTGATGTGGGAAGACAAACTGGGGAATAAGATTTTGTATGCAGAGCAACATGGAGTGAAAAGTTCAGGAGCCTCTGGTCTAAGACAAACATCATGTACCAGAGCAGTGTTGGCTTCAAATCCTGAGATTTAAACAAAGAGAGCTGATAACAGACTGTGGGGAACCTATCCTCAATCATGTGACATTGATTTACCTTATTGATCAGAATAAAAGAGCATCCTGGTTTTGGGACGACATCCTTATCAAGACTAATAACAGTTTATTTATTCATTATTATTCATAAATGCCATTCAAGTCCAGCCACTTTATTACTAGCACTCTGTGTACAATAACTGTCAGTTTATTTAAAGAGTGACAAATGTACAGATTTATATTTTTATGTAAGGGATAATGTATGGTTAGCAGGTAGTTATGGGAAATAGAATCCTGACATGGTGATTCAAGACCTCCATGCGACCGACTCCTAAGTTAAGATACGGACATGCTGGCAAAATCCGTTGATTTCAATCAATTTATTTATACAGTTTTTAAAAAAACAGTCCCAGTGATTCCATGGCAGTTAGCGTTCTTATCTGCCTGTTTCGGTCGAGTTAACATGAAACTGTCCTCATTCAGCTCTCCTCCTTCTCTGAGCTCTGTGGTTCACACACTTTTAAAAATGAACGAGGCAAATGTCATGACTTTTAACCCTGCTGCTATCATCACCAACTCTCATGGGTTAAGTTTCTTTGTAGAGATTGGTTACTTAAAGTTTCTCTCACCTGTTCCGCTCGATGCTAGGAATGCTGGACAGGATCCAATATGAAAATGTCTGTAGCCTGCCAATTTGGCATGCTAACTGAAACTAGCGTTTCAGCCACATTGTTTTGATGCTAACGGAAGCTAACGGTTTCCCCTCACCTTACGGGCTACGGTGTCAACAAGCAGAAGTTAAATGTGCCGGACCTGTTTGCCTCTGGTGTTGTTGCTCATGTTAGTCAAAGTTAATATCTGTTGTCAGGGGTTTTCACCAATCAGAATCAAGCATCTTTCACAACCGAAAGATCAGTGAGACAGTCGGGTAATAAATATAAATAAATAATAAGTATTTTATAACCAGATTATAATCCTGCTGAACAAAGTTGTGTTGTATTTCTTTTTACAATAACAATAAAATGTGTCTATCTATCTAATGTCTGGAAAAGACTGAATCTGTTCATCTTCTTTGCATCGTACCGACTCGCTGTAAAGATATAAGGAGCTAACAGACATGGAATAGAACAGAAAAGAAGTGAGGACAAAGATCCAGTCATCGTCGTCTTTCTACTCCAGCTCTATTCTTGCATGTCAAGTTGTGGACTGCGAACGATGACAGGGCACAGACGGGAGTCGGGACCCTTTTTTTCTGCACCAGAAGCCACAGAAATGTGTCAGTCCCTTCTCGTGGATTTAAGGAGATCTCAGAGTAGGCTTGATGGACATTTTCATTTGTTGTCTTTCATTTTGTTGCAAATTAAAAACCTTCTCCTCACATCTTAAACGCTGCACATGACAGCATCAGACAGACCTCCACGACTAACCCTTCAGTTTAAATAGAGAAAACATGATAACAGTACATGATGCACATTAATACCAGAGCGTGCTCGTGAGGAAGCATCAGGTGTTTTTTGTACCAGTGAATCACATAAAGACTTCTTTGTTCAGACTTCTCTCTCATCGTTTGTCGTCTGTGATGTGACGGAGAGCTGTCATCAAACCTCAGACCTCTCTGCTGGTTCACTCTGTCACACAGAGGCTGTGGACTGATGTTGGGTCTGTGACGTGCTCTCTGATAGACATGCTATGGGACACCCTGTAGATTGACCTAGTTTTCCTGTTGAAAGCTGAGACTGACTCTGTGTGCTCTGCCTCCACCTAGTGGCTGAAAAGAGAACAGCACCTGCTGATGTCAGATTATAACTCTCTAAATGTTCTCTGTTTGTTTGTTTCAGTATCGTTTTTACCGCACAACTGCACGGTGGATAAAACAGAGGATGGAGATACAGAGGTAAGTCTTCATGATGCCTTATTTTGTGCTTAAAATTGAACGTACATTACATTTTTGGAAGAAGTGCACGGATCATATCTGCCTACTTGAGCATAGAAACAACTGTGAAACCTCCTCAAAACATCTGTTACATCTGTATTGTTGTATAAAACGTACAGGTTAAATTAATGCAACTTAAATGACATGAGATAGTTAAAAAAAAAAAACAATGAAGCTAAACTTCCGACCCCCCTGACCTCTCATGCTGCAGGACATCAAGGCAGTGGTGGACGGCATCGACGGTATCAAGCTGTCTCCGGGTCTGGCTCTCGGTCTCGGGGACTTTGATCTGATCCGGGTGATCGGACGGGGCAGCTACGCCAAAGTGCTGCTGGTGCGGTTAAAGAAGAACGAGCAGACGTATGCCATGAAGGTGGTGAAGAAGGAGCTGGTGCATGACGATGAGGTGAGACACAGAAAACATAGGAGTGTGCAGAACCACAAGAGAACACATATTTTAGCACATGCTGTACAGCTCGGACAAACACTGAGGTTTACACATTACAGGCAAACTTGTGAATTTTCTTTAAAAGTAAGTCAAATGGACTTTTTGATTTGTTAATAATAATAATAATAATAATAATAATAATAATAATAATAATAATAATAATAATAGTAATAATAATAATAATAATAATAATAATAATAATGCATTTTATTTAAAGGAGCCTTTCTTAGCACTCAAGGTCACCATACAGGGCAGAGTTAAAAAAAAAAACAATATAAAAATAAGGCTGATAAAATCAACAAGGCATGATACAGTGTAATTAATAAAATAATAAATAAAACAATGAGTCCAAAGATCAGACATCTGTCGGGTTCATTCACCTGAAGGCAATCAGATGCACTGATCTCAGTTTGAGGATCGTTCCCTCGAACTCCAAGGTTTTTATTATTTTATTTATAATAGTAATAATCTTTATTTATATAGCACTATTCAAAACAGGGTTACAATGTGCTTTACAAATAAGGAAGTACGGTAAATATAAAATAGTTAAAGAGAAATTTGAGGAAGACAACGACTCAAAGTAAAAAAATAAACTGCAGAGAAAAGATCCACAAAGTGACAGAGGTATAAAGGAAGATAAAACCTTTCTGACCACAAAATTAAAGGAAAAGAAATTCAGGGCTTAAAAGAAGAATTTTGATACCAACAACAGATAAAATAAATAAAACATTACATTCTTAAACAAACAAAAAAAACAAAACAGAAAAACAACAACAGATAAAATGAATACAAAAATCATTAAAGGTGAAAATAAAAAAACGACAGATAAAAAAAAAATATTAAAGGCTTGAATACAAAATAAAAAATAAATAAATAAAATGAAATCAAGAATTATTAAAGGCAAAAATATAAAAAAACGACAGATAAAAGGAAATAACACAATGTTGAAAGAATAAAAACAACAAAAGATAAAAGGTAAAAAACAATCAAAATAACAGAAATATAAAATCCTGCCAGTGATAATACTGAGAAGATAAAAGCATTTGGATTAAAGAACGATGACATCTCCTGTAGAAGCACATCAAAAATGTGCTTTATTTTGAAAAACAAAAATATTTCACCTACATTCTGAGATATAAACTTATTTTAGCCGTTTATAGTTAACACCGATAATCTGTTTTATTTTGTGTTTTTTTAAAATGACATTATATGGAAAATGAATTGTATGTGTGTTGCTGTATTTTGAGATTAATGACACACACATTCAGCTACGATTGTGCAAAATATTCCCTTAGAAAGGCCCTATGTTTGCCCTCTTGACAGCGGGGGGCACTGTACATACATGTAAGATCAACTTTCTATTTGCAGAACTGCAGCAAAGAGTCTTTGGGTAGTTTTCTGTCTGCTTTGCACAGCCGAGTATCTTTTGTGATGCCTGCAGAAGCTGCCTGGATATATCTGGATGAATTGATGGCAGGGTATTTTTGAAATATGGTTGTTTTTGTTTAATTAGTGCAGGAAGTTAGCTCCATATCTGAAGCAGAGGCAGGACCTATAGGTGCTTTCAAAGTCCATACAAGGAGCATTTGTATATTAAAGCAGCTTAAAACAGCTTTCTGGTGGTCTTAAAAATGCCACTCACCAAATTAGATAAAGAAGGGGACAAGCAGTTGTCAGCTCAGGTGGTCTGGGTGCAGGCAAAAGAGGTGTTTAGTTCTTCTGGTCGTGGTGAAAGACATCGTGTGAAAATGATGAGGAACTAAAAGTTATTGAATGCAGCTTCATTCAATCTGCTCTCTGAGTGCATTTTGTTTCCTCATAAACATCTGAATGCCTAAAGCTCTTTTTATTTATTAACACACTGAATATTCTCTTCTCCCTCTGCGGCCCGACATCTGAAAGCTTGTCTCATAATCCCTGAAATCTGATTAACAAGACTCGGTAATGAATTAAATCTTGTTTGTTTATTTCACGTCTTCCTTAGAGTGTTGATGTCTGATCAGTGAACAACAAATCTGAGTTCACAAAGAGCATCGGAGAGAGGACGCTCACAGCTCTTTAAACTCTCCTCTAGACTCAGGCTGGTTATTTATCTGACATGTTAAGTTTGCACGGAGCTGTTTTGCTTTCTCTCTGTCAAAGTAGCACAACTTTCTCTGAGGGATGCTAATGTTCACTTTTACTTAACATTTCTGAACTCAGAGGTGAATTTGTTCTACAGCCAGGTGAAAACATGAAACTTGAACTGAAGGGAGGGAGCTTGAACACTTTTAAATAAAACAGACCAGTCCATGTTTGGTTTATGTTTTCACTTGTCGTCCCTGAAGAGTTTCCGTAGGCTGCAGTAAAGCAGTTGTTGCTGCTGTAAAGTAGCTGCCTGTGCACATCTACGTTTGTGAAATAAAGTTTTATCCATGGCTGGAAATCTACATCAATGTTCTCTTTATCACAATGTGCTATATACAGGTAGGCGAACCCTCTCTGTTACAATAAGTTAAATTGAGCTCAATGACAGCTGACATAAATTATAGGCTGAGATGATTGGCTTAAATGCAGATCACTGATCATTCAAAAATGCCCAGATCGACTCCGATCCGATATTTGAGATCAGGATCAGGACATCCCTGACTAAAGTCTCTCCAGCTGTTACTGTAGCTCTGTTGTTGTAGGTGTGAGATGGATCAGACAGTTAAACATCACTAATCTAATGTTTTAATGTTTAATCGAATGTTTCACTAATCTAAGAAAAGACGACATCGACCTGTCCTTCCACCCACCGTTATGGGGAATGTAAGATCTATCTACAATAAGGTGGACGAGCTAACCCAGCACCAGAGGGAATACTGGCAGAGTAGCATCATGCTAACAGAGCTAACACCAGACACGAACGCCACATTGGAAGGATTAAACCTGCTGTGGGCGGACAGGATACAGGAGAGCAAAACTGAACACACTGGTGAAGAAGGCCATCTCAGTCCTGGACCCTGTGGAGGTGGTGGCTGACAGGAGGATTATGGCCAATCTGTCGTCTTTGATGAACATTTCTTTTTTAGATATATATTCTGATAGATTAGATATATATTGACATGGAGTGGTCTAGACCTCCTATGTTTGTAAAAGCGTCTTGAGATAACGTTTGTTGTGATTTGGCGCTATACAAATAAAGATTGATTCATTGATTGATCTTTCTTCTCTTAAAGAGATGTGACTCTTAAAGTCCTGATGATGTGTTTGCATGTTGTCAAAGATGATTCTGGTGTTATTCTTTAAATGATCATGTGATCAAGTTAAAGCTGAAATCTGAAAATATGGATCTGAGTATCACAACAAGAAGAAGAGTTAGCAGTCAGACGATCAAACAGAGTGTTATCAGTTTGTTTGAATCCTCTTTACCTCCTGGAAACTGAGTTAAACTGGAGGGAAGAACAGTGTTGATAGTTTTGCAGTTCGACCTCTACTTTCAAACATTCAAAGAACTTAAGTTTGTTTCATTTTTCATTTATGTAGCCCCTTAAAAGCAAAGAAGTTCTGCACTGAGGTGCTTCACAAGAACAACAGACATAAGATTATCACAGCCAGCATAAAAACAGAACTTTCAGAGGAAATGTTAAAAAAAATACAAAATCAAAAAGGAAACAGGTTAAACACAATTAAAAGGAAGGAGCTGAAAGTGGGTCTTAAAGTGGTTCTTAAAAGCCTCAAAAGAGCTCACCTGTCTGTTGATAGGCAGGACGTTCCAGAGACGAGGAGTCCTGTCCCCGGTCTCTTTCCTCCTTGAACAGGGCACAGCCAAAAATGGAGATATATGTAGCCTGGGGTTTATAAACAATCAGAAGAACTTTTAAATTCATTCTGAAATGAACGGGAAGCCAACGTAAGGAGGCGAGGATGGAGGTGACGTGATGACGTTTCTGTGACTTTGTTAGAAACCAGGCGGCAGCATTTTGAACTAACTGTAGACGAGAAGGTTTTGTTTGAGTTGTTTGAGAACTGATTTGCAGGAACGATGGCCAAATCTCAACAGAAACTAAAGAACCAAACTATTTTCTGTCATGTTAAAGTGGTGAAAGGGCTGAGTTTCTCCAGATATAATGTATAGAAAGATAAATGATAGTTGCAGCTGAGGTTGATTTTTGCTGACTCTACTGAAAAGAGTCAGCTGTTCATTCACTTCAGTTTGTTCTTTAAAGTTTATTTAAAGGATTTTATTTAATGCAGGGAGCAACTGATGTTTTTATTTAGATTTTTTAACAGTAAAAAAAATGACTCATAGCTAAGTTCAATCAGAAGAGACAAGTTGGTGAAGTAAAGATGATATTTATTTTACAAAGCTTGGGTGATATTGAATGTATGAGGTTGCATAAGATGCCAAAATACATTCATGATTTATCGTCAGAGTTTCTTTGGCGATTGAACTCTACAGGGAGACAGGGCGATCGATGTGTGTCTGCCCTGAGCTGCAGCAGAACCCAACCCCCCATGGAGTTCAGACACTGGTGGTGGAGGTGATGTCAATAAAGACGGCTGAGATTGATGACATGAAGGAGCTGATCAAACTGAGAAAACTTGGTGGTGGTGATGATGAGATGGTAGAAGTCATCTAAGTCTGATGATAATGAAGGACTGCAAAGACTGGGCAGAGATGGCGAGATTGCGGTCAATGTCGTCTGTGGTTGACGAAGTTGATAAACTCGGCGGTGATGGGGAGGTGGAGAGCCATATTTAAAACAAGCAGCAGCAAAATGATTGGCTAACAATGAGGGTGTGTTGCACTGCTATTGGATAGGTGTTTCCAGGTGATGAGAACAGCTGATGACCACGTGTGAGTGCACATTTGTAAAGGAGTGAGCACAATGAATGAAGTGAAATGAACTGTAAAGTAGCATGCAGGATATAGTCTTCCTTTCTGAACTTACGTTGGAGCTTCAACTGCTCCTTGCATATTGCTTTATTGACATTGTATAAGACGTACAACGAAATCAATGTGCACTCTAGACGGGGCGCAAAAGAATATAAGTAAATAATAAATAAAATCACACGCACCCAAAACATGCCACCATTTAACCACACACTCATTGCAAACAAATGCAGTTTAAAAGGATAACAAAATAAAGAGAGTCCATAACGGCAAGGCATCGAACCTGTGTCAAGAAGTAAGTGCCAGCCGTATTTTACCTTGCTGTGCACACGAGGCCCTCAATAAAAAGCACACTGCTCGCAAACAGATAGGTAGAGTGCTGAGCCGCCATCTTGCTTGCTTTGCATCCATTTAAAATGTTTAAAAACAGCAATTAGCTCGTATTTGGCTGTATTATAAATAGAATAATGTGCTTGATTGGTTTGACAGAGATAGACTTGATCACTCTGAGCAGCTTTCACTGGTTGATTCTGACTCAGGACAGGATGAAGAGGCAGCTTGGGAGGTTAAAAATGAAGCTAATACTAAAGAGCAGAAAAACTGCAGTTCCTCGAGTGTCCACTAGAGACTGTGTCCAAAAAAAGAAAAGGAATCCCAGTTAGAGCCCATATTGAAATGTCCGATGTTCTATCTTTGGGGTGTCATAACATCTCTTGGGTGGGTGACCTCACTGAGACTACAGACGTGTTTAATGCTGCAAACATGAGAGGAGATGATCCAGCTCTGCCTCCGTCAGTTAGTTTGTTTTATTAAACTAAAACTTGAAGTGATACAGTGAAACTTTCAGGAGCTTTAGAGAGAAGAATAAAACAAAAGTTTCATGTTAAAAAATAATCTATCTTCTGAAACTTTGAAGTTGCTGGTGTCAGGATGCACAGTTGTCCGATGTCCTCTCTTCATCCTTAGTCACTTTATGTGCAAGTCTGCAGAGAGGCAGAATTTAATCCCCCTCTCTCCCTGGAGGGTCGACTCTGTCGTGAGTCTGCTCAGCAGAGCTCATGGACAACTCTAAAGATGACAGCCAGAGGGTTTCAGTCCAGGAGAAGAAATGAGCGTTTCATGCTTGTGCAGGTGAATTTTAAACGAGCTCCTTCATCTCGTGTTCTTGGAGTTGGAGCGCTCCTGGTTTTGGATTCTACTGTCCGTGTAATTTCTTTAACCTCTCTCTCCATTCGTGAAACAGTCAGGATGAAAGGAGCAGGGCTCAGGGTCCTGGAGGGCAGGGGTTTAAAATATGCTGGACTATCTTAAAGGAATAAATTGTTGCAGATATGGAGAGCAGGAGTGAGTAAGAAGAAGCGTGGAAGACTCCGTCAGAGACCGGAGGAGCTCCTGAGAGGGAGGAGGAGAGAGAATTTGGTGGAAGCGGGGGTGGAGACGACACAAAAGTGGTTGAGATCTTCTGAATTGAAAAAAGGGTTTAGCAGGAAGCAGGAATGAGTGAGTGGGTGACTCAGTGGAGGAGATGAAATCCGGGAAGAACATGCTCTTTTTTCTACTGTGATGAATTGCAAGATGAAAATGACGTGAAATCCATTTCAAAAAGGAAAAGTCTGCATAATGCTCCTGAAGCAGGAAATCTGCAGACGAACATACCGCTCATGTTTTATTCACTGTGGGTGTATCTGGCAGAGCACGCTGGCTCTTATCTTCACAGGATGAGATGCTCTTTATTCACAAACATACAAGAAAATAAAGCGTACAATCTCCAGATTTAACCTCTGAAAGGTCACTTCACACATATCACAGAAAAGCATTTCATGTACCGAGGAGAAAACACAGACATGCTGATGTTTTTATTTTACTTTTTGAGGCTTTAAGAAGATTTTTAAAGCTGTAAGAAACAAAAACGAAACTGCTGTGTTTGAAGGAATGCAAAAAAAGTAACCTGCACAAAAATGAGAAATACCAACAGAGAAAACTGAGAGAATAAGTTCTGAGTTATGAGAGTTAAATTCTATCTAAGGCGTGGTTGTAGTCTCAGTCATCCATTGGTCAGCTGGAAACGCAGTATTACATCAAGCTTCCACCAGATCCATGTCCGGTCCATCTCCAATTTGCTGCGGTCGAGCTCCATGCTCTCCCATCAGTCCACACACACCATCTGCGTTTTCAGATGCAGCACAGAGCAGGACTGCCGGACAACTGGAGTCACAAGACCAAGGTTTTCCCGCTGTAATTACTGAATTATCGATTATCCTCCTCCTCTCCTCCTCCATGTTGTCTTTATCGTCCTCTGAAAATCTCTGATCTGTTGACTTAATGCCTGGCTCCGCTCTGGTGATAACACAGAGGGTTTTATTCTGAATATAACCGGATGTTGTAATTTGGTTTTGGTGCCTGACTTCCTGTCCTGCTCGATCGTGTCTGTTGAGATTTATGCGTCGTGCTCCGAACATCCAGCAAAAATAGAAGTCTTGCGTATCTGATCCAGGGGGCTCCAGCCTGCCGGATCAGGGACGCAGCCAGAATGCAACGGAGCGGATCCAGTGAAAGTTAACAGATTGACTAGAATAGAAACCTATCAGATTCGGTGCTGTGAGGGATCGGAGACAGACTGGACATGGATCTGGTGGAATTTGGCCGTCAGCCTATCTTTCAGTCAGCCTAGAATAGGTAAAGAAGTGGAGCTGAGGCAAGCCTGTGTCTCCGTTGCAAGCTGCAACACTCACCTGCCAGTCAAACCTACTACGCCCCTTATTATGCAAATCTCTGCACATCTCTGTGTTTTTTCACGAAAAATCTCATCCTGCTTCCTTTTAACAGTCAAATCTTTCTCTCAGCATGCTGTTAATTCTCTCATCAGACACCGACCCTCTCACAGTGATAAAAGGCTTTAAAATTACCAGATGGGAAAGACTTAACTCGTAGCTCATGGTCTGTTGGCTGTTTCAGTTAACATCACTCCTTTTATAACCAGCCTAAAACTCCTCACAGGAGCTTTGTCGTTCAAAAATCACTAAAAGATGAGGTTAAAAAGCTGCAAATTTACCTTAAAGGATAAAAAAAAGAAACCTATATAATTGTTGCCAAATGAAAACAGCAGCTGCAAAAAGTTAATTTAATACATTTGTGCTCAGTCTCTGCAAAGAGATCTAAAGACAGTACAAGTTTGAAAAAATCTCTCATTATTATAATTCACTGTGCAGTCAAAGAGAAATGAATAAAAACATTTACAGACACATTTGCATCAGGAAAATAAAAAATCCAAGTATATTTTTCCTGTTATGTTGTATATGACCATCAGATGGTGCTGTTGTTCAACAAATAACCCCTTCAATGACATGACTGAGGGTTTATTTGTCTTACAGATCATGAAAACACTCTGAAGAGGATTTAATTCAAGAACTCAGGTCAAAGAAACAAACTATGGACACTAAGACAAAAGAGAAAATATAATAAACTAATGAAGCACACAGGCTCTGAGTAAATCTACATATTTTGTGTTCTAAAAGAAGGGGAGTAAAAACTGAATGAAGCATGAACCAAAGCTTCATCTCCACACATGAATAACGTCACAGGCTTCATCCCTGCACCGCCTCCTCAACTCTTCCACTCTTCTTCTTTATAATCTGTTTTTTTTTTTGTGACATCAAGAGAATAAAAGCGAGCCGTCTGCATCACAAAGATCTAATTTAAATCTAATGAAGAGGATTTGAGAGACTCATGGATCCCTCCCAGTGATTTTATTACACTTCCTGTTTTCATTAATTCATGGCTCCATTCGTGCACGTTACTTTAATAATTCATGTCCGCAGTCGTCTAACTCCTGACATCAAAGTCAGCGTGTTCTGCACAGACGCTCTCCAAACTCCTGATGACCAACTCGAGCTGCGTTTGTGATCCTGCAGGATTAAAAGCAGCCAGTTGACGAGAAGGAATTTGGTATCGTGCTCACGATATGGGGTCTCTATTGTGATGTGATAAATTAACCATATGCTGCTGGAGCACAACATGGGGTACTCAAAATTTAGGCTCCACTCATATAAAATATTTACAATCATCAACTTAACAACGCTTTAAATCAGCATAAAACATCCTGCCCTCGGGCTAAACGCTCCCAGTCTCTGCGAGAGGAGTGTGAACACTTAAACACGCTCGGACCGATAACAGAGATTCACATTTCACAATATGCAGGGTTTATTTCACCGTAAATCAAACCAGGAAGGAGTATTTAAAACAACTACGTGCGCAGCAAGAGGAGTGTTATTCAGTGATCATGATTGTTTTTATATTTGTGTGATAAATGCGTGTTTAGGATGTTTCAACAACACAAACACAACCGTAGAAAAGTGCAGGGGAAGAGGATAAAGCAGAGAAACTCAGCTCAACGTGAGCAGCGTCATCGCCCCGCCCACTCGCTCATTACCTGCTGCATCCGCACATTGACTCATCCCGATGTCACTTGAGCTTTTTGTAGAGGGCTGGAAAAAAAAGTGACCTCAAAGTCAGGGAACAGGTTCAGCAGTTTGCTTTCACACATGACTCACCTGGATAATGTGTGAACGGGGCTGTAGTAGATTCCTCAACACTTTCACTCCATGCAGGAGCAGAGAACCATCTACTTCTCCAACTTTAAGAATTTTAATACCAATGCATCAGTGCAGGCCCAAGTTGCATAGCAGGGAATTAAAGATGACTTTTTACTGATGTTTCCCCCAAAAAATCTTGCACCTCAGATTTTACTCTGCAACCAGATCATGGACAGTGGCTGACATGAGCTTTTCATACTTCTGCGTGGATGTGTTCGTTTCGGGCAGCAATACTCGAGGGCAGTGTGCTTTGATATTTGGGTCGCCTGTTTTCGGTCTCACTATGTTTTCTACTCTTTTAACAGCGGTTCTGAACGTTTTATGTTAATTTAGTTGTTGCCGTTTATCATACAGCGATGATTACACTGAAGAATATAGAGGAGATGTCGGAGGAGATTAAATAAACGGCCGAAGAACGGCAATTCTGGAATTGCTGTAAATGCAAGAAATCGATGCCCATGGACCACTCACAGGGCTTGCAGTCCGCTTTGTCTCAAATCGTTACATTTTGGAGAAGATGCGCGTCGGCTACATGCGTAGACCTCTTTGTAGGTACAGGAGCTACGCAGACGTACGCCGTCGATTCAGTGCAAGAGTATAAACCATGCCCAGGAGTTCAAACGTGCAGTAAAAATCCTTAGAAAGCATCATCTGCCTGGTTATCTTTTGTCCCATCCTTTAACGTGGAAACAAAACAGAGACATCCTGAGAGCACCGATAGTTCTCAGTCTGACTACATCCATCATCCGTCTGTTTAACCACAGAGAAAGCGTATTGATCAGTCTCATTGATTGTTCATACATTATCTCTCCTCTCTCGTCTGTCTGGTCATCTCTACAGGATATCGACTGGGTGCAGACAGAGAAGCATGTGTTCGAGCAGGCGTCCACCAACCCTTTCCTGGTCGGCCTTCACTCCTGTTTCCAGACAGAAAGTCGGTAAGAGAGCGATCAGCCTGACACTTCATACCAGTTCAGACTGAATGGAAAGCCGATACGTCTCAGTTAGAGCTCCCAGGACCTGACAGGGCTCTACAGGAGCAGGAGATATTACTCTGTGATGAGGAGGAGTTCTGTATTAAAGAGAACATTATCTTTATCGATGTAGGATCAAAACATCTACAGAAATAAACGTATCATCTATGAAGAAGGAGGAAAGTCTTTAATACCTTCATCAGGACAAATATGTGACAGATAAAGGATCTTTTCCTAACTTATAATAAGACTGAAGATCTTATTCACTTTATTTAGTGGTCCTCCTGTTTTTAGGCACATTTTGTTTAACAGCCTTTGTCGATGCTTTTGTTTCCCGCTCTGCTCTTCAGGTTATTTCTGGTGATCGAGTACGTGAACGGCGGGGACCTGATGTTTCATATGCAACGACAAAGGAAGCTCCCTGAAGAACATGCAAGGTAAACACTCGATGCTACAACATCTGTTTGATTCATTTAATTAATTTCATCTTCCTCTTGAACATAAAGCTCTCTCTCTCTGTAGGGATCCTTTCTGTAATGTTGTCAGACACTTAGAACAACAACCTGAGCCTGTCAGGGACGAGAACAGGTAGTGGATGCATATTTTATCAGCTGCATTTTTTGCATAAGGTTGCAGCCACCACAGCGTTTTCAATGCGGCCTGCAGCAGAACTCAGCTTGATTCATCCTAAGGTGCCGTGTCCACTGACATAGTTCTTTGCGCCAGCAGTGCCTATTTTCTATTCAAACCGAATGTGATTCAGCATTTCCAACGCTCAGCGTACTCAGCGCTAAAACGTCTTCAACGTCTACTAAGATAAAAACAGTTCAACTTTTGGAACACCGCCGTGCTCATCAATGTCACTTGTTGATCACCAACCAATCAGAATCAAGAAGGGGTGAGACATGGAATAATCTTTGTCAACAACAATGGTGGAGGAGAAAAGTTACAACACTCTTATTTTCGAGGTACAATTTCCACGTTTAGAGCTGCTGCTAATGCTCTGACACGATTTATATCAAAAGTTTTTACAGTTTTTTCGTTAAAACGCAGTTGAATGAAATCAAGTATGAAGCATACAAAGCATTTAAAACAGACTTGACTGTTACGACTTAAGGAAGTGAAAGTGCCCAGGATTTTGGAACCTAGCAACAGTAAAAGCTGGTGAGAAGGGCTCTGAAGTCAAGGCCGTGGGCGCTGTCCATAGACTACATAAATAATGGACATAGTGTCCATGACGTCACCCATCTGTTTCTGAAGCGCTGTTTTGAGGCCAATCGTCGGCGGGAGCCATATTGGTTATGCTGAAATCAACCAAACTTAGTGTGAGGTAAAGAGGCGGGCTTTGAGCCTCCTAGCCAACAGCTACAGTGTTCCCGCCTGTCAGTCAAGTCAGTCACGCCCTTAATGGGCAAAACTTGTAATCTTAACATCTTCTGAACTGTTGGGTTTAGGGATGTACATTTTAAGTATTTTCCGTGATCGATTTTTGGAAATGTTAACGATGTTAATGAAAAAAATATTATTCTTACGTCAGAAACAATGCCAAATAGGTTGTTTTCCCCCTAAATTTAATTTTCTACAGCAACAAAATAACTGACAGGATTGAATACGGGCACACGTTTGACACGCAGAATATCAACGATCAGGCTCATTAAAATATTCTCAGCGGACATAGTCTTATAATGTGAAGGCTCATAATACTAAGAGAAAAGTACTTCAGACTCACAGTGTCCAGTTTTCTGTCTACTTGTTTTTATTGAGAAAAATAAACATGTGTATTCTCTCAGGTGTCAGCCAGGAGCGCAACCGGGTCATAATCAGTCCCGCTGGAGAAAAGCCCAGACGGCTCTGATGTTGCTGGTCTGTAAACGTAGCGTACCAGAATTTCCCACCTGTCTGTTGCCTTCGTATCCAAAGGTGGGAAATATCCTGTTTAAAGCTGTCAACCTTCGTGTCCGTGTCGTTGTTGGCAGCAGTTTTGTATTGATCCTTTTTTAAAAAGCACACGTGGAGGAGACCTGACGCAGAGCCGCAGCCGCCAGCTGAGCGTCTCCGCTGTGCGCAACACCTTTAACAGCTGATTCACATCGAAACATGCTTTAAATTTAAAACACCTCCCTGATAGCTGAGTGTAATATGAGACCACATGATGTTTGTTCCACGTGATGGAAAATTGATAACAAAAATGTGTGTTTCAAGTAATTTCTTAACAATCAATTAATCGATAATCGATTAATTGTGGTCATCCCTAGTTGGTTTAGAAAAAAAATCCCCCCCGTACAGTGTGTGCTGATAGAGAAATTAGCTACGTAGAGCCAAGCTGTTTTTTGAACCAGGCTGTAATCATGTTTATTATTGCTGTAGAGATCGTCTTTTTTGAATTGGTGTGTATGTGGTTTCCGGTGTTTCTGCAGCCAGCCACAAGCTGATGTTCGATGAATTGCAGTTTATAACACTTCTGCATATGTGCTTCATATTTTGAGAGCAGAGGTTTCCGCTTGGCACTGTCAGGGCAAGAAATGGGGTTAGTGGACACGGCACCTCAAACTTGTTAAAACTCTAAATGTTTAAAGCGTGCATCCAGAGTATTCTAATTCAACTTTGTATAAACTAAACCTGTGTCAGGTTCAGGACTGAAATCAGTGATGCTGCACACACAAGCACCTTTTTTAATCATGCATACTCTGAGGGGATGATTCCTGCGTGCTCAGGTGTGTGTGAGGTTATAAAAACCTTCAGAGGAGGACATGAGAGTGGATTTTGGGAAAGCAAACACACAGGAAACTCATCTCTGACATGGTTAACTATTTTAGGTTGAACTGACTGAACCTCCTCCAGATGAGTCCTTTTGTGATTCACATGATGGAGGACAGGGTGGTGTGCTTGTGTGTGTGGTGTGCAGCTGGTGTGTGTGTGTGTGTGTTGAGCTGAAGATGCACCGTCCTTACACTCATCTATGTTCTTCTTATAAACAGATGCTTAATAGGATACTTTAACAGCGCTGCCAAAACCAAACGTTACACTTTTTCCACCTCTGAGAAATATAATGAGTACCCATAATTCATTGTGCCTCTCCTCTTGCGGGGCACTCCAACCGCGGCTCTGATAAATGCTGGATCAAAGGCTGGGTAATTTAGAGAGGCACCGTTGGGCCCCTATCGGCCCCTGCAATCTGTATTCAGGAGACAGTGGCTGTACATATGCAAAGCAGCATGTTAATCACTCATAATGATTGTACATATTCATGAGCAGCAGCGCTCTTACACCGAGCCCGGCCGCATTCCCCCGCGCCGTGGGGGAGGCGGGCCAGTGGGCGATGGATGGTGCTGCTGATAGGACGACACTTCTATCAGTCTGATGCCAGCGCAGAAACAAACGCCACAAAGCAAGCTGTCAGAGGGAGAGCGTGGGGGAGCGATGATTTCTCTGTCAAACACACTCTCAGCCTTCAGTGTGTGACAATCACAGCGTCACAGCTGCAGACGGAGAGACGCTCCTCGCTGTTAATGAAGGCTTATCTCCTAAAGACAGGAGACACACTACCTACACACACAGAGAAAACATGCTACTGACTTACCAGACACACGCATACCACAGCAAATCATGGTCAGAGCTGCTTAGAGCTGGTGTTTAGAGTAAACATGTCAACGTTTACCACGATGAGAATAATCAGATATGAATTTCTCAAATATCTGAAATATCTAACCAATTAAGTGTGTCATAGTGTTTATCCTCTGTCCTGTTTCATTATATTAGACGAAATACAGAGTGTGAGTAATTTTCAGCGGTTGTTTATGTGGAGCTTATACAGAAGTGCCTCAAACCTGCATTGTCTAATGTCCAGCAGGGGGCGACTCTGCTAGTTGTAAAAAAGAAGTTTGACTGGAGGAGAAAATGTTCTTCCTCCTTAGCTGATTTATTCCCTCAGTAAACATTGTCCTAATGCGTTTCTGGTCTATATCTCTAGTTTGAAGTCTTCTTCAACACAGCATGATGTTTATTTAGAGGGGGAGGAGTCAGACAGGGGACACCTGGGACTGACAGGTCCATACACAAAGACTCACAAATCAGAGGGTGACTCTACCGTGGCTTTGTCCACATCCTCTATACAGTCCAGAGTTTCATATCAGGTATGATGATATGATGCAGTCATGACACAGGTCCTCACTGCAGGTAGGTCTGGTTAAAGATGATCACATGTCAATTAAAATGAAGACATGACATAGTCATGTTCTTGTCCATTCATGGTCATGTCTGTTTCAAGCTCACTGAAGCTTGGTTTATACTTCTGCGTCAAATCAATGCTGTAGCCTGTGTACAGTCCCTCAAAATGTAACTACCATAGTCTGTATAAAAAATGGACTCTTACTTCTTATTATAAGTCTATGATAAGGTCTAAAATCATTAGATAAAGCCACTTCAATATCAAAGAGGCGTTATGTTCAATCAGAGCAACAAGAAAAAATGCTGCATACCTCATTTTCACGCTCACTGAGGCTGCTGGATCAACTTAATAGAAAGCAAGTTTAGAATTTCTTATATGATCTAAACAATCAGCAGATTCAGAGCGCTCCACGGGAACATCAGCCATCTTGGTTGTTGACAAAGGTGACTCGTTTGTACCTAAACCTGCTCTCTGGTTGGCTCCAGAGCAGATGAAATAGAGATTGTGTCTTTAAGATGTTTTTTAAGGCAGCAGGTCAAGTCTTCAGGAAGCATTTTATGGAATCTGTAATTTCATCATGTCTGTCTTTTTTCTTCTTCAGCATTCAAAAACAGGTCTCTGCGAAAAAACTGTACAATGTCTAATAAGGTCAATTCATCATCCCCTGTATCTCTCTTCTTCTTCTCTTCCATCTCAGATTTTATGCAGCAGAAATCTGTATTGCTCTGAACTTCCTGCATGAAAAAGGAATCATCTACCGCGATCTGAAGCTGGACAACGTGCTCCTGGACCATGACGGACACATCAAGCTCACAGACTACGGAATGTGCAAGGTGAGAGACGCATCGATCCCTCGCAGACTGTGTGGACTGCTGGCGTGTGGTGATCAATAATGCAGGAGATCTGTATTGATCCAGAGTGCCAACGGGGCTTCTGTCTTTTTTTATGTCTTCTCTTCATGTTCCTGCGCTTTATATCACACACACTGAGCTTTATAATCTGTGATGACCTTCTTATTCTTCTTCTTTTTCTTTTTCTTCTTCTTCTTCTTCTTCTTCTTCTTCTTCTTCTTCTTCTTCTTCTTCTTCTTCTTCTTCTTCTTCTTCTTCTTCTTCTTCTTCTTCTTCTTCTTCTTCTTCTTCTTCTTCTTCTTCTTCTTCTTCTTCTTCTTCTTCTTCTTCTTCTTCTTTTTCTTCTTCTCCTTCTCCTTCTCCTTCTTCTTCTCCTTCTCTCAGGAGGGGATCAGACCAGGTGACACCACCAGTACCTTCTGTGGAACACCGAACTACATCGCCCCTGAGATCCTCCGAGGAGAGGACTACGGTGGGTTGATACCAACAAACAGATTTATGTTTTAAAGCTATTGATGATAAATCTATAGATTTAAATGTAACTGCATTAAGGGACGGGCTGGAGTCATGCACATTTCATCTGCACCATGCAACCTGAGGCAACTGTACAGCGTAAAAACATCAGATTTTCTTGTTTCTGCTGCAGATTGTCATTTTTGAAAATCTGTGATTTGAGGTGAAAAACATTAAAGCAGTTAAAAAAGTATAAATTCCTCATGCTGTGTAGACAGAACGTTTTCAGCTGAATCTTTCTAGGTTCCTTTTTTTGTCTTTGACATGTAAAAAAGGTTAAAGAAGTAAAAGCACTGTGCCCCGAAAGAGACATGGAGGAAGAAAGAGATCAGGATGATCCTGAAAAACAGACAGATTTCTGCTTTGTGTCACAGAAACATCAATAGTAGACCGTACTCAAGTTACTCTATTATCTGTCATCTTAAAACGCAACACCGGTGGCCTTACCTTCATCGTCATAATCCTCAGTCCTGCAGCAGGATGAGAAAACG
This sequence comes from Notolabrus celidotus, assembly GCF_009762535.1. Classification (NCBI taxonomy): domain Eukaryota; kingdom Metazoa; phylum Chordata; class Actinopteri; order Labriformes; family Labridae; genus Notolabrus; species Notolabrus celidotus. The sequence goes on along the minus strand of NC_048282.1, from coordinate 12,201,013 downwards.
TACTTCTGCACTTTTTTCAAACAAATCTACAAACCAATTTGCTGAGATTCAGAAAACAAAGAGTTAAAATAATTTACAGTTATAGTCATGTGACCAGCGTGAGCCTGGAGGTCATGAAGAGTAAAATGACGGCTTCCATTGAACACTGTAGAGCTGCAGCACGGGCTTGTTGATTGTCCATCTCTTCATAACAAGGCATATTTATATCACCTGACAAGTCCTCACCAGAACTTCACATTGGTGATGTTTATATTCATCTAAACTAGAATCCTTCCCTTTACACTGCCGCCAAGATGAAAGCCTATAAAAGTACAGACAGATAAATGTATTTGGATCCGGTTGGGTCAGTAATGCTGCAGTTTGAGGCGTGTAGAGTGAGGAATTCTTCCTCATCAGAACAAAGGTGACTGATATCATTCATGCAGCTGTGTAAAACCGTCGCTCCCTCCTTTAAGCCCATAGCAGTAGGCAGTCCTTTTCCCCCTCCAAGGGGGATGGGTCCATAAGTGTCACATGAGTCACATGAAAATTATGACTAGCAGCTCCTGGATTAGGGCTGATATTCCAGATATCAAAAGTAAGATCTCCACATGGAACTCAAGGCTTCAGGTTTTTTCTTAAAATAATTCAGGACTAAGGAAACTTCTCACTTTGGACCTATTCATGAACACTTTTCTGTGTCCTTTTTTCAGGTTTTAGTGTGGACTGGTGGGCTCTGGGCGTGCTGATGTTTGAGATGATGGCTGGCAGATCTCCATTCGACATCATCACCGACAATCCTGACATGAACACAGAGGAGTATCTGTTTCAAGGTGAGACAGAGATTAACAGTACACTGATCATCTGTACTATACTATCTATTTCTGAAACTGCTGTTTGAGTGAAAGAGCCTGAAGTAGCCCAAACAGGCATGAGGGAGTTTAACACGGGTGCTGAACATTTTGATTAACCTGGAAAGGTTAAGTAGCATCTTGTAGCATTACAAAAACATTGAATCACTTGCACACCCAGAACATCCTGTCATGGAATTAAATATTTAGTTTTGCCAGTTTTGGTCAAACACTTTTTTACTCTGGTGAACAATGAGCTGAATTCAGAGCTGATAAATGAGCCATTTGTTGCTCCTGGGGAAATGTTCTTTGCTTTAAGAGACCAGAACATTCAGTAAGACACCACCACCAGAAACGGTCCTTCATAAAATACATGGAACATGAATACTCACCTTCATTTTAAGTGCAACTTTTTAACACGCACTTTATTAAGCTCTTCTAATCTGGTTTTAAAGAAACAGAACAGATGAGGTTAACTTAAAATAGAAAAACACTTTTTAAAAAAATAAAACACTGCAGCTGTCGACCCGTTTTACTGATCCCTGGTTTCTGGAGCCAGGCCTGGAGGCAACAGGTCAGATAAAGACTACATGGTGGAGGAGAGGAGTTCTTGATTCAGTATTTACCACGGGAAAACCTTGGTCACATGACTTCAGCTGTCTGGCAGTCCTGCTGGACTACAGCGGATCTGATGGAAGTCCGATGTAATTCACAAACACTGATGCAGTGAAAACATGAATAAATGGTGTTGTTCTTTATAAAAAAAAATTATATTCATAGAAATTGTAGACTTTTGTTTCTCTTAAATGAACTAATACTCATCATCATCATCATCATCATCATCATGGACAGATCTGAGCTCTGTTAGGAGAGCACACAGCGCTGTGCAGCAGAGAGAGGCGATGCTGACAGCTCACCTCCGCGTTCAGACACAAACAAGAGCAAGAGCTGCAAAACTATGAACCCTTTGTGTATGCAAATGTCATGTGCACAGTATGCTTTGTGAATTAGACCTCGAGACACAGCAGTTGGGCAAATCAAGCGCAGTTATTGGTGCTATTGGCAGTCCAGTTTTTTGATTATTATTCTGACTTTAGAAAATTGTCAACAACTACATATCACTCAGAAAGTTGCTTTGTTATAGTTTGATAATGCAAATAAGAAATGAAGGGTTGAAACAAGAAACAGGAAGTGCTCTAATCATCGTTAAATTGTAAATGTTTGAGGTTTAAAGTGACTAATAATAATAGTAATAATTGTAGCCATAATAATAATAATTATTATATGTATTTATTTATTTCAGGCACTATCACTGTCAGGATTTAATGTTTTAATTTTTAAAAATAATTTATTTAATTTTCTTTTTTATTTTCAGAAAATGTGATTGTTTTCATCTTTTATCTTTTGTTGTTTTTATTCTTCCACCATTGTTTTATTTTCCTTCATTTGTCTTCCTCCCATTTCTCTTTTATTATCTTCTAGATTATTTCTCATTTGTAAAGCACTTTGTAACCCTGTTTTGAAAAGTGCTCTATAAATCCAGATTATTATAATAATTATTAATAAAAATAAATATCCTTCAAAATAAAGTTCTCACCTCAGAACAGGCCCTGTACAGTCATGGCCAAAAGTGAATGACACAAATATTACATTTTCACAGAGTCTGCTGCTTCAGGGTTTTTAGTTTTTTTTGTCAGATGTTTCTATGGTATAATGAAATACAATTAGAAGCATTTCATAAGTATCAAAAGCTTTTATTGAGAATTACACAGAATTCATGCAATAAGTCAATATTTGCAGTGTTGACCCTTCTTTTTCAAGACCTCTGCAATTCTCCCTGACATGCTGTCAATCAACTTCTGGACCAAATCCTGACTGATGGCAGTCCATTCTTGCATAATCAATGCTTGGAGTTTGTCAGAATTTGTGGGTTTTTGATTGTCCACCCGCCTCTTGAGGATTGACCACAAGTTCTCAATGGGATTAAGATCTGGGGAGTTTCCTGGCCAAGGGCCCAAAATCTTAATGTTTTGTTCCCCGAGCCATTTTGTTATGACTTTTGCTTTATGGCAAGGTGCTCCATCATGCTGGAAAAGGCATTCTTCATCACCAAACTGCCCTTGGATGGTTGGGAGAAGTTGCTCTCGGAGGACGTTCTGGTACCATTCTTTATTCATGGCTGTGTTTTTAGGCAAGATTGTGAGAGAGCCCACTCCCTTGACCGAAAAGCAACCCCACACATGAATGGTCTCAGGATGCTTCACTGTTGGCAAGAGATAGGACTGATGGTAGCGCTCACCTCGTCTTCTCCGAACAAGCCTTCCTCCAGATGCCCCAAACAATCGGAAAGGGGATTCATCAGAGAAAATGACTTTACCCCAGTCCTCAGCAGTCCAGTCCCTGTACCTTCTGCAGAATATCAGTCTGTCCCTGATGTTTTTACTGGAGAGAAGTGGCTTCTTTGCTGCCCTCCTTGACACCAGGCCTTCCTCCAAAAGTCTTCGCCTCACTGTGCGTGCAGATGCACTCACACCTGCCTGCTGCCATTCCTGAGCAAGCTCTGCACTGGTGGTTGCCCGATCCCGCAGCTGTAACACCTTCAGGAGACGGTCCTGGCGCTTGCTGGACTTTCTTGGGCGCCCTGTAGCCTGTTTGGCAACAATTGAACCTCTCTCCTTGAAGTTCTTGATAATTCGATAGACGGTTGACTGAGGTGCAATCTTACTCGCTGCTATAAACTTCCCTGTTAGGCCCTTTTTGTGCAATGCAATGATGGCTGCACGTGTTTCCTTGCAGGTAACCATGGCTAACAGATGAGGAACAATGGTGTCATGCACCATCTTCCTTTTAAAGTGTCCAGTCACTCAATCATGACATATTGATCGCCAGCCTTGTCCTCATCAACACCCACACCTGTGTTAATGTGTGTGACACCTGTGTGTCATTGAAATTATGTTAGCTGGTCCTTTTGTGGCAGGGCTGAAATGCAGTGGAAATGTGTTTTTGGTGATAAAGTTAATTTTCAAGGCAAAGAGGGACTTTGCAATTAATTGCAGTTGAGCTGATCACTCCTCATAACATTCTGGAGTATATGCAAATTGCCATTATAAAAACTGAAACAGTAGACTTTGTGAAAATTAATAGTTGTGTCATTCTCAAAACTTTTGGCCATGACTGTATTCAGTAGAGTCCCAGCTCCTCTCTGCAGCCTCTCTCTGTGTTTGAATGTTGATACAGAGAAGAATAGGAAACTCAGAGTGAATATTGAGAGCATGTGGCCGCCTGTTTGGTGCCATTTAAACAGAAACATGTTAATTTAACCCTTTGTGACGCATTTCTGAGAGAGGGGGAGAACTCAGTCCATGTAATGGAAAAACAATCAGCTCCGGGCTGTGAGGGATTTATCTGTGTGTGTGTGTGTGTGTGTGTGTGTGTGTGTGTGTGTGTGTGTGTGTGTGTGTGTGTCTGTGTGTGTGTGTGTGTGTGTGTGTGTGTGTGTGTGTGTGTGTGTGTGTGTGTAAACCCAGGCTTAGATGGTTCTGATACGCTTCATTAGAACAGGAATCGGAGAACCAGCGCATTTTATTTCTCTTGAATGTTAATTCAATTTAGTGTTCTGTCACTTTTTAATCCTCTCCTGCTCTGTTTCAGTCGGTGACATCTTTAATGATCTGAAAACACTCAGTTCAGTTATAAATGAGTGATGTAAAGTTGTTTTAAAGCCTGATAAAGATGTTAGAAGTAACTGAAACCAGGGTCTCCCTCACAGATGAGAGTCTGGCTGCATGTTTGGATTAGAGGCTTGATTTATTTGATGTGAAGATGTTTTCAGTTGATCTAAGAAGTTGCAGAAGAAGAAAACACCTGAAACAAATTGCAAAGTGTCTGACAGAGTTTCAGGAAACCCTTGAAGCCTCTGTAGCTCGATACTGCAGGAACGAGAAGAAACATGGATAAATCTCAAGGCAGATGCTTTTACTCTGAAAGTTTGTCCTGAAGGAGAATAAGGAGAGCTGGACATCCCTCATTTATGATTTATCTGGAAGAGTTTTTCATCTCCACTTGTTTAAGTTCAATGATCTGCTGTATTTTAAGAAGAGGTGTGATGCATTTACGCTCGAGGAATGCCATGTTTCTCTCTTTCACACGAGGAGGCGACACCAAACTAAGACTCAGTGGGATGAGCTGACAAAGGAAGGTCCCTGTAAGAGCTATCAGCATGCAGACCTAACAACAGAAATAGATTTAAAGTCTGTGACAAATAAAACAAACTGTTGGTGTGATCACGCCCTCAGGATGGAGGAACCTCTCTTTCTATTTGCATTTGTGTTTCCTCGACCCATATGGTCCCTTTACATACCTCCCCCCTCATCCCTCCCCCCCTTCCCTATAACAGACATTCCTCCGTACTACAGGAGCCCCGTGTGACGCGTTATGTCTCTGCTGTGACCGTCAGGAGCGTAGCATGGCACCGCCGCTAGCATCTGCCACCAGAGCCGTCCTCCTGGCGGTCTTACCGGTTGAGCAGCGGGTTCACTAAGACTCTCCCTGCAGGAGCCACGAGGCCATATGCCACCAAACAGGAGCCTGAGCCTGTTTCAGAGCTCCTCATGCAGACCACAGAGTTTTAGACCGACAGACGGAGCGGAGGCAACATTATACAGTGTGGGAACCTGCAACAAGGTGGATTTACCTTCAAACAGATTCAGAAGGAGAAGTTGTCTTCCTTTGTTTTGAAATGGGGTCAGTAGTCTGAACATGATGCAGCTGACTCAGAGATGTGTGTAGAGTTTGTTCTCTCAGCTCAGTCTTCCCCTTCAGCAGCTAACACAGTGTATGTTTATAAGGTAAACATATGATGCAGACCATGGGTTCTGTCATTAACAATAAAAAACAGTGAGAGCTGAAAACTTCCATTCAGCTTTTCTGTTTTTCTGATGTAATTTCTTCAAATTGAAGAAAGTGGGTAAAACAGCAGAGTTCAGTGAAGCTGCAGGGAACTCTGGATGATGAGTGATGCAGACTACAGGTGTATGTGAGCCGCTGGTATCCTCTGATCCAGAAAGGTCCTGAAGTACTGTTGTTACCAAGTCCCATTCCTGACAGCAGGAGCTCTTTAGGTTCAGGGCTAGTTTCTCCCTCTCTCCTTCGGTCCGTTGAGTCTCTTCTTCCTCTGTGAACCCCGGTTCATAAAGGTGTCCTCTTGTGTAAACAGCATGTCATCGTCTCTGTCAGAGTCACTCAATTTTAGTTTTATAGATGTGTCTTTTAACCCTGCTGCTATCATCACCGACGCTCATGGTTTAAGTTTCTTGGTACCAACCGGTATCTTCAAGTTTCTCTAACGTATTCCGCTCGATGCTAATATTGCTGGACAGGATCCAATATGAAAATGTCTGCAGCCTGCCCATTCATCATGCTAACAGTAACAAGCGTTTTAGCCACATTATTTTGATGCTAACGGAAGCTAAAGGTTTATGGTGTTAACAATGTGCCGGAACTCTTTTCATGACGTGTGATCAGCTTATCTCTGGCGTTGCTCATGTTAGTGAAAGTAAATCACTGTCATCTTTGACCAATCAGAATCAAGCATCTTACACAAGAAGATCTGGAAGAAAGCCGGGTAATAAAATGTTCTAAATGAATTGGTGGAGCTGACCCCGTCTGCATAGATTAATAGTTTAGCTTCTGTTCTGGTTTCTCAACGAAGGGTGCCCCCTGTAGGTAATACACATACTGTTGACAAGCACCTCATACAATTCTACAAAAATAAACTGAACTATCCCTTTAACCCCTGGGTTTGGACAGTGATGTCTTTGTAAAAACCTCAAAGTGTAACAAAATAATCTCACCTCTTCAACCTCTTACTAACGTTAACTTAAAGACTGTGCTAGCTCTACGTGGCCTGAAAGGTTCTAACACTGTTGTTTGTTTTTGGTTACACTGCAGCTAAAAGGCCTCTTCACATCCCCATTTGGTCCCAATATTGAACATTTATTCAGCTGTAATGATGAAGCGCTGCAGAGGACATTGTTGAAAACATGCTTTTGTGTTTTGGGAGTAATTTCCACAACATGTTCTACTGTGAGAGGAAATGTTTTTAATTAGATGAACCACAGATGGAAAAAAGACGTTAGAAAAAGCTCCAGAAGGGTTTATGTTTGACTTTCAAAAAGCCCCAAGGGAAAAGCAAGAAAAGAAGAAGAAGAAGAAGAGTGAGAAAGCAGTGTCTTATGTTCATTAATGTTTAAAAAACTCTCACAAATGACTGAGTGGGAGAAAACTCTTTTAAAAGCACGTAAAATCATGATGAGCTTCTTTTTTCGGAGACTTGATCGATCACCAGAATTTATATTTTAATTTTATCTTTATATATAAAAAACAGTCCTATCTCTGTATGTCTGTATGTTGAGCACAAAGATGGACAACCTAGTTCAGCTGAGCACAAAGCTCTTGTACAGAGAGATCAATCAATTGATCAGTCTTTATTTATATAGCGCCAAATCCCAACAAATGTTATCTGAAGACTCTTTCCAAACAGAGCAGGTTTAGACCGCTTATATTATTAACAAATACCCAACATCAAGACAGGATAAGATCCAGTCCCATCATTACAGACAGAATTCAGTCTGATCTCATCTTAATCCACCATGAGCAGAGCACTTTGCAGTTTTAACAAGTTACAGTGGCAATGGCAACTTCCTTTAACAGGCAGAAACCTCCAGCAGGACCAGACTCATGTTACACAGACATCTGCTGAGACCGTGTTGGAGAGAGGGATAGAGGGAGATGAAGAGAGAGAGAGATGATAATGGTAAGACGGATAGTAGTCGTTGTAGCAGCTGCAGTCTGGTACGTCCGCAGCACTGGGTCTATAGGAGTCTAAAGGCTGGTTTATACTTCTGCGTCGCCCCTACGCAGCAGGGGCTGAAACGGACATGAGCTCCACATGCTTGTGCGTTGACGTGTCTGTGTCGTGCAGCAATTCTCCTCCAATACGCTTGAGGGCAGTGTGGTCTCTCTGATAGCCAGTCACATGCTTCTGGCCCCGCTACGATCTCTGTTTACTTTTCCACAGAGATTCAGAGCGTGTTATGTTAATCTACAGCTGATACATGTTGCTGTTTATCATACAGACATGATTACATGAAGAATAGAGAGGAGGAGATGAAATACACAGATGATGAGCGGGGATCCCGGGGGGAAGTGCTGGAAATGCTAGAAATACAATGCCGCTGAGCGGACCAATCACAGGGCTTGCGGTCTGCGTCGATTCTACGTGTGGTTACATTTTGGAGGAGGTGCACGTCAGCTACGTGTGTAGGCCTCTGCGTAGGTGTGGGAGCTACCCCAGTGTAGGGTACGCTGTCGATTCGTCGCTGTAGTATAAATCAGCCTTAAGCAGTGTGAGCCTATAGCAGTTTAAGTCAATAGCAGCATAACTAAGAGCTGGTCCATGCCTGATCCAGCTCTCACTAGAAGCTTTATCAAAAAGGAAAGTTTAAGGCCTAATCTTAAAAGTAGAGAGGGTGTCTACCCCCCGGACCCTGACTGGTAGATGATTCCAAGGGAGAGGTGCCTGATAGCTGAAGGCTCGACCTCCCATACTACTTTTAGAAACTTTAGGTACGACGAGCAGGCCTGCATGCTGAGAGAGAAAGTGATTTCTCTTTGAGGTCTTTTTGTGACAACAGATTTTACTGAGGCTGAGACTACCCTGTTATTTCTTTTTGGTGTAAATTTTCTCTGTTTTTTTATTTTCTTATAGAAATGTTTTTCTCTTCTCTGTTGGAATCTGTCTTTGTAGAAATCCTGATAATTCATTCCTTGTTGGTTTCATTTTGCTGCCTTTTGAGCACCAGGGAGAGTGACTTTTAAAGATGCACCATGTGTGCATGCAGTCCTGTATGTCTGCTGATGTCTTTTGGGTTATTTGGCACAGCCCAGGGGCAAATCATGGTTTCGTTTTTTGTATTCAGCTTAATCATCCTTCCCCTCTCTCCAACATAACAACAGCTTAAAAACATGAAACACAAAGAATGAGCGTCTTTGGGCACAGCGGGCCACTATTCTATCCAGAGACTTGAGTGTGACAGGGGGAGCTCACGCTGGTCCTGTTACCTTGAACTGGTATCCTCAGAGTGAATCATTCATCACTGAGGCTGCAGCTCGTCTATTGATTCAGGGTTTGAGGGAGAAACTCTTTTTTGAGTGTTTTTTGTTCTTGTCAGTGTGACATTGTTGAGCTGTGGGAGTCTCAAGGCTGCGTGTGGACGATCAAAAGTGAGATAGAGAGAGAACAGTACAGTGTCCTCTGCATCTCCTCCCTTCCTTTGACTCCCACGCAGCAGACATGGTCACCCACGGGCAGGTTGGACCGTGAATCATCCTCCTCCCTGCTCACGATTGTCCTTTTCTCTCTCTCTCTCTCTCTCTCTCTCTCTCTCTCTCTCTCTCTCTCTCTCTCTCTCTCTCTCTCTTTGTTGCTGTCCTTTTCTTTTTGCCAACAGTTATTCTCGAGAAGCCCATTCGGATCCCAAGGTCCTTGTCCGTGAAGGCTGCCAGCGTGCTCAAGGGCTTTCTCAACAAGGTGAGAGCCATCCACTCCCAGTCAGCCCAGTGTGTGTGTGTGGGCGCATGCGTGCCTGTGTGTGCCTGTGTGTGCCTGTGTGTGCGTATGTGTGTGCGTATGTGCGTGCGTGCGTGCGTGCGTGCGTGCGTGTGTGCGTGCGTGCGTGCTTGCGTGCGTGCGTGCGTGCGTGCGTGCGTGCGTGCGTGCGTGCGTGCGTGTGTGTGTCTGTCTGTCTACAATGCATTCCCAAATCACCATGTGTGGGATCGCGCTAAAAACGTGGTGTGTTCCAGACTTTAAAGGAAGGCCTCCTCATCCTGTGTTTTTCATGCATCACAAAAAAACTGATGATAGCTTTAATTATTGACATTTTTATTATTAACAGAACTAGACACTCCAAGTTTGAGTAATAATTAGCTCAAATGTTGCAAAGTTTCTGCATTATGTATAGATTCTTTTGCGGTTTCATTAAAATATGACAATAAAAAACTAAACTAAATATTTAAGAAATGTTTTACCAATAAGTTAAAGATTTGAAATATATTGGTTTTTACAAACAAACAAAGACACAAATAATGACAATATTATAAAAAGAAATCAGACAAAAACGAAATGTAGGAAAAAAAAACAACAACAATAATAATAATAATAATAATAATAATAATAATTACAATAATAATAATTATAATAATAATAGTAATAGTAATAATAATAATAATACAAATTATTTATATATATTAAAGGGTAAATAAATAAAAATAGAAATAATTTCTACCTGTAAATAATTGGGTAATGTTATATTTTTATCTGTTTGATTTGGGATTATTTCTATTTATTTACCCGCTTTACCAATGTTACTTCATCATGGTTTGAACTTCCTGGGATGCTCTTTCATTGTGTATTGATCTTGGCGCCCCCTGTGGACGAGCTAGAGTATTGTATCTTTTTCAGTTTTTATCCAGGTCATGTGTAAAGCCTGCTTTATATTTCTTCATCTACTCTACACTGTAATACGTTAAAATGGTACCCTGTGATTGGTCCCCTGGGTAGCATCTTACTTCCTGCTGATTCCACACATCACCCTTACATCCTTCCTCGTCCAACGTCGATGCACAGACACATACTGTGGAGGATTAACCCTGCACGGTCGTCCTCTGAGGAGCTTTAAAACATCTGATGTATACTGAGAAGAACACTTCCCTCTGACCGGACCCCCCTGTCACCACACAGAAGAATCAGCATCACATACACACTACATCTCCGCCTCTTAACAAAGTCAGATGAGTACAGGTTACATTCCTCACCAGCTGCTTTTATCCCAACAGGATCCCAAGGAGAGGCTGGGGTGCCAGGTCCAGACTGGCTTCACAGATATCAAGTCTCACACGTTTTTCCGCAGTATAGACTGGGACCAGGTAAGAAACACTCGAGTGAGGAGAGACAAGAGGTGTCATTATCTGATTAGTTCATTTCTGGTGCACTTAGAGCTCCAACTTTATAACAAAATACTCACCCTTACTCTTTATAACACACATGCAATACACCAGGAGAGCAGGGTTTAATCCTTTAATCTTACATCACCTGTGCTGTGTTTAGGCTTAGTTAACAAACAGAAGGTAACAACACTGTCTCATACCTTTAGAGCTTCTCAGTGACCTTAAAAAAACCCTTTGTAAACTCTATTTGGAGCTCAAAGCAGCCGATGTTTAACTGAGGACAAGAAGAGAAGAGAAACTGCTCCTGCTTGAGAAGTTACTTCTCAGACAAACTTTACCAGCAGAGGTCTGAACAGAGACCCTTCAGGGTGAGGGACGGATATCCACTCAGCTCTGACCTGAACACAGGAACTAATACTCAGTATAAAGAAATAATGAATCAAAGCTCTGGTGATCTGATGTTACTCTGCTGATCATGAAGAGGCGTCAGTGTAAATAAAATAAAGGAAGTTTAGCTCGGTGAAAGAGCAGGTGCATCACGCACAGAGGCTACTGTCCTCATTGCACCAGTCGTAGGATTGATTCCCAGTCCTGACATGTACATCAGATTAAAATAAAAAAAGGAGTGCCCCTAAAGAAGACGGGGAGTCTTTCCTCCTAAGGAGTGATTTTACGAGTCTCTTAAAGGAAGGGACATGATTTTTGAATGCTCAAATATGCATTAACGTATTAAAAATCAAAATTCGTATTAAAAATGATTAAAATTAATCGTTTTCACTGGTGACTGCTTGTAATACAGTATTCTCGCCAGCCGGTGGCTACAGAGTGTCTCAAAGCTGTTTGCTAACTGCGTTAAATCACAGAAGAAGAACATTAGCGACAGTCTCTGGAAATTCGTGTGTCGTGGTGTGAGATTCAGAGACGGAGAACACTGCAGAGACTGAGCATGGCTGTAAATGTTAGCATATACTGCTGCATCACAGAAACGCCAACATAAAGGTCGAGACTGAAGCTGCCAGTGCCTGCTACCAGCAGCACTTCGTCCAGGTGCTGGTTAATGAGACTGCCACACAAACGGGAGAGGTGAACTGTGGAGTGTTTATGTTTACGGTCTTCTCCTGCTGCTCAACAAGTGTTGTGAGAGTTGCTGTTGTCTCAACGTAATGTTTCAAACCTGCTGTCATAGAGCTGGACCTGGCAAATGACTTTTGATTATTGATTATTGATGTAGATCACTCATTATGGAGAGGTGGAGTGTCAGCAGAGAGGCTCAGGTTTGAGAAAGGTACACCAACTCTTCCACGATAGAATTAAGATGTGGTTTAAACTTCCAGAGTCGTCTCACAGACTCGTCTCAAAGTGTTTAACTCTGATACCGGAGTCGATACTTCACGTACAGTCGATTGCCGCTCGGATGAGTGTGTGAGTTTCTCTCTGACAGTAAGCCACTGACAGCTGATCTACAACCTGTCAGTTCATCAGAACCGCTGTAAGAACAACAGAGACAGATAAACGCTGCACGCCCACTGTACTGCCAATCAGCTGAGAGAGCAGCTGTCAGCACGCACACGCACGCACGCACGCACGCACGCACGCACGCACGCACGCACGCACACACACACACACAGACACACACACACACACACACACACACACACACACACACATACACACATACACACACACACACACACACACACACACACCAACAGATAGAGAAAGAGAGCTCCACCTCATTCGTGTTCATATCATAAACAGGATGATGTGTTGTTTGTTGTTGTATTTACAGTAGACACACTCCTGTGTGTGTGTGTGTGTGTGTGTGTGTGTGTGTGTGTGTGTGTGTGTGTGTGTGTGTGTCTGTGTGTGTGTGTGTGTGTGTGTGTGTGTGTGTGTGTGTGTGTCTGTGTGTGTGTATGTGTGTAAAATGTATGATCTGTATAGACAATGTATATAGAAGGGCCCTCCCCCCACCGTGGAGCAACAAGGCAAATAAAAGTGAATTCATAATCACACACACGCACACACACACAGACTGAGATATCAGCTCTGGATGTGTGTGTTGAGGTTGTTTGATTGATGCTGAAGGTCCGACCCTGAAACCAACATGAAAGAAAGAGAGAGACTTGAATAATTTAGATCATTAGCACCACATACAGACAATTTATCTGATTGGACAGAGCTTCAGTGTTTACAGATTACACATTTAACCACAGACATAAAACAACTCCTAATTTAAGGACAACTCAAACCTTTATCTGGATGATGTAAAAGATTATCAGAGTGATCCTTGCACGTGACTCCACCTGTACTTCCCTCACACTCTCAGAAACACCTGGAGGAAATCATTTCATTTTTGGCACACATATTTTGTTTAAATTGGGATTAACTGACTGGGATTTGGTCATCAAAGGTCAAAGGTTGTGCACCAGCATTGTCAGGAACAGGAGCCGGATCACATATCTCCAATTTCCTCCAATCTGAGGCTCTGTTACAAAGTGCTGATCAAAGCGGCAACCTCTGGTCTTAAAATATGAAGCCCATGTTGAAGTGTTAAAAACTGCAGTTCATCGAGCGTCCACTAGAGGCTGGCTGCAGAAACACCAGAAACCACATACACACCATTTCAAAAAAGACGATCTTTACAGCATTAATAAACATGTTAACAGCCTGGTTCAAAAAATTATTTTAGTCTGAATAGCTAATTTCTTTATCGGCACACACTGTACAGGAGGTGATTTTTGTATAACTCTTTATTTTTGAAGATATTAAACTTACGAGTTTTTCCCAAATAAGGGCATGTCTGACTTGAATGACAGGCGGGTAGACTGTAGCTGTTGGCGAGAGGCTAAAGGCCCGCCTCTTTATCTCACACTAGCTCAACAGAAGTTAAGCTGTGTTCAGCATTTTCAAGCAATTGGCCTCAAAACAGGACTTCAGAAACAGATGGGTGATGTCACGGATACTACGTCCATTTATTATACAGGATATGGTTTTATCCTTTGTATACTAAGATTGAATAGAAATGAGCATGCACTATGAAAGTCATATTTCATGGCAGTTTACTTTAGTATTTAAGTTTTACACTTTTTTACACACAGAGGATGAGCACAGAAGAAAGACCTTTGACTTCATCAGAAGCTGCAGAATCAGACACTTTAGGCTGGTCACAGAAAAAGAGGGATAGTCCTGAAGTACTGATTGTGCCATCATCAGTTTTTAAAACTCATATGGATGAAGTCTAACACTGATGAAGGCAAACAGGAGATGTGCTAATTCTACTTTACGTCATGTCAAAAGGGAAAAAACTCACAATGACCTTTTTTAAAAATCGAACGGCAAACTGTTCTTCTTCAGTTTTGTCACCAGAGCTGATTGACTGACAGAAGTGACAGCTGCTGCAAGGATGTCTCTTTCTGAGTCCTGACACCGCTCAGCACCAAACGCTATCATCTGCTGATTTGATGACAGCAGGATCGAGGTCTCTGTGACGTGACGTTTGTTTGTCTCACTTCCTGTTAGTAAAAAAAAAAGATTAAAACTAGTGGAAAATAGGAGGGAAAAAAAGAATAATGAAAAAAGGTGCAAGAAAAAAGATGTGAGCTAAAGTTCAGATTACACACTCAGATGTTAAGTCTTCCCCGGTATGCACAGGAAACAACAACAATAAAGTCAACACTTTAAAATCACAGAATAAGTTAATTATAGAAATGCAAAATCAGCCAGATATGAAGACATCATAATAAACTTTTTGGAAGGCTGTTTCAAAATTCGGTTAATCGAGATGCATGTTTAAAATACTTTCTTTTTCATAACAGTTTGAAAGTCTATACTAACATAGTAAATTAATGTTTACCAATGTGTTGATTTAGGAACCACTTGAAAGTAATTTTAGATTTATTCCAGATTGAATACGTTTTACTTTTGGTCTTAAAGCAGGGACATTCATGTAAAAAATCTCCTGCAGGTTGGCTCCATTTGAGGGGGTGAATATCAAAAATAAATGAAATTTAAAATGATATTCAAGATTCAAGATTCCTTTATTGTCATTCCACAAAACATCAGAGATGCAGGCAGAATGAAATAACGAGCATGGTTTATTTAAAAAACACAGATAATAAGTAAGTGTGAATAAATATATAAAACAAACTAAAAATGTTAAATTAAAATAACGCAAAAATAAGGTAAAATAAAATCTGTAAATAAAAACCGTTTCAAAGTAGGAAGTAAAAAAATATCTCAAAAAAATGTAGAAGAGATGTACATGTGTAAATCTGAATAAATACACAGAGGAAAGTTCTGCTACACCTGTGTGGACTAAGACCATGACTAAGAGGCTTCAGAGTCACATGCCAAAGTGTCCTTGGGCAAGACACTGAACCCCAAATTGCTCCCACTGTTTTTTAGAGGGGTGTGAATGTGTATGAATGAGATTAGCTAATACTGATGGTCCCTTACTTCAGCAGTCTCTACCAGTGAGTGAATGTGGTGTGAATGGGTGAATGTGACGAGTAGTGTAAAAGAGCTTTGAGTGGTCAGAAAGACTATAAAAAGAGATATAGAAGTACAAGTCCATTTACCATTTATAGACATTTGTTTGAAATGTCGTCCTACTCTTTAGGTTTCCCTCTCACTCTCTTTATAAACCTCCAGACCAAAGGTTGCAGCCATGCCGGCTTCTTTAGAGGCCGCTGACTGAAGAAATCCAACACAGCAGCTCCAAAACTTTTACCTTTTCGTCATAATGAAGCTCCAGGACGAGGAAAAATAAGCCCAATGTGTTTAAAATCCAGATGAGAAAATGTTAGCCTTGTTTTGCTTTGTTTTGTCTATTATCACTCTGTTTCCAGTATTATATTTAGAGTTATTTATAGCTCTGGGGCTCATTTCTGAGAAAAATTACTCTTCTGTGTTTTCTTGAATCAAAAAAGCTCCATGGTTAAATCTGCTCTCTTTTTAATTTAATAATTACTTCATAAAAGCACGTTTAATACGCTCCTTGATCCAGCTTTAGCATGAATGATAATTTGGGCTAAATGAAGGCTCTCTCTCTGTCCTCATTGTTGCTGCGTCCCTCCTGGGACTGTGTGGCGGGGTGGCAGGTAGTACAGTGGCATGAAAGAGGAGAAAACAATCGTCAGGGTGTGTTAATGAGAGCTGCCACAGAGCCTGTGAAGTTCACACCAAAGGCAATCGGGGGAAAGATATCAAAGGGGAGAGGAATCCTGAGCCCGGCGACACAGCGCCCGTGTAGCGCTGAGGGAAAACAAGTTGACAAAGCTGAGAGAGGTGGAGGAGCGACGCTCTCTGCCCTCAAACCTGAAACCTGTCTCCAGACCTGACAGGCCTGGCACGACACTCCTGTTGTTAGCACACATTAATATTCATCAGACGTTCCTGAGGGAGCGCTGAGCCTTCTCTCTGAAGAGATGACACATTTGAATATCATTTACCTGCCGTCCTCTTTCATGCCCTCTCCAAACACTCCATTCTTCACTGCCAGAGAACTGTCAGCACCAAGAGAAGACGAAGAAATGTTTAACTCTCCATCTGAGCTCCGAGTTTTTACAGTGAGATCACGTTCAGGCAGGAGAGCAGATATCAAAGCATATTGACATTTGAACCAAAAACACTTCCCGTTATTAATGCGTTTATTTATTAAAGCTAATAAACTATAAACTGTGTGGTTATATATTTACACCAGGAAGCCAAAAGTCGATGTGGTAACTCAAGAACAAAATCAAAACTGGATCTTAGCCGAGGCGAGCTGAAGAGTTTGGATAACAGGAATTCAGCTTTTATATTTCATTGACTTTCTGCTGTAACTCAAACATCTCTCTCTGCCTGGTTCACCTGCCTGACTCAGCTACCTGCTGAACAGAAACTGCAGTAACACATCAGTGTAACTGGGTGTTGCTGAATCATGTTGTCAGAGCATCCTTTGGTGCTCCAGCCAGTGTGCTTTACACTTGCCCCACCTGAGCAGAGCATGTGCATTACAACTCTGCCTTTCATTCTTCTGCTGGAGCATCCACTTGGCTAAAAGAGCAGCGCAGCTCGTGCACGTCACGTCCAGAGAGCAGACTTTTGCGGCTTTTATTTTGGTAGTTTGGTTCGATTTAAGCTACACCAGTTCTGTACTCAAACTTGCAGCCCCACCACATCCCCAGGCTCCACCTGCAGGCTCATATTAGGATTTAAGATATTATAGCTTCATTCCTCAAAGTTAATACAATTGCAAAGTGAAGAAATGCACCATATGAAAGATTTGCTCCCTTTTTTTCAAACAATGTAAGAGATGGAGGAAAAATCTCAGCACACATTAATCTTTATTCTACAGCACCAAAATCCAACAAATGTTATCTGAAGACTCCTTTTCAAACAGAGCAGGTATAGACCGTACTCTATGTTCTATTATTAACAAAGACCCAACACCAAGACAGGATAAGATCCAGTCCCATCTTACAGACAGGACTCAGTCTGATCTCATCTTAATCCACCATGAGCAGAGCACTTTGCAGCATTTAGCAAGTTACAGTGACAAAGACAAACTTCCTTTAACAGGCAGAAACCTCCAGTAGAACCAGACTCATGTTAGACACACATCTGCTGAGACCGTGTTGGAGAGAGGGATAGAGGGAGATGAAGAGAGAGAGATGATAGTGGTGAGACGGATAGTAGTAGTTGTAGCAGCTGGAGTCTGGCACGTCCACAGCAGCAGGCAGTCAACGGCAGAGATCCAGAGAAACCTACGAGACAAGGGAGCTCAGGGAATCCAGAAAGGTCTATGGTTAGTAACTTTAATGGGAAAGGAAGAGTTAAAGGTGACATATCATGCAAAATCGACTTTTCAATGGTTCTCTACCTGAAATATGTGTCCCTGGCATGTCTACAAACCCCCCGAGAATGAAAAAAATCCATTCTGCCCCTGTTTTGATTTCTACACCTTTCTGTAAATGTGTGTGAAACGAGCCGTTTCAGACTTCCGTGTTTTTGTTACGTAACAACAATATTCGGTCTGTCACAGAGTCGGAGCTCGGAGCTTGTTCAGCCCATAGACTGTATAAAAAACAACTCAATCCCTCCTCTGTTTTTCATTACCTGCACAAATGTGAACTAACAAGGAGCTTAGGAGGGAGGCATGCTAGTTGTAGGCTGTCTTAATAAACACAAAGGTAGATTTTACTCCCCACGTCTGCAGATTTGAAGATCTAATGGATGATTTTTATTTGTCATGGAAAAGTGCTAGCGCTAGTTAGCATAGCTACATGTCGTAGCTGTAGCTGAAGCTGTGTACCAAGACACACGTCTACATACTGACAAATAAAACAACAAGAAACACAGAATCTGTGACCAATCCTTCAGAAAGGTCCTGCTGCCTTTCTGGTAAAGGTCGGTTTTACTCCCCACGTCTGCAGATTTGAAGATCTAGTGGATGATTTTTATTTATCATGGATAAGTGCTAGCGCTAGTTAGCATAGCCACATAGCTACATGTTCGTAGCTGTGTACCAAGACACACGTCTACATACTGATAAATAAAACAACAAGAAACACTACATCTGGGACCAATGGTTCAGAAAGGTCCTGCTACAGGCGCCTCTCCGTCAGGATCAGATTCTGGATCAGATTCAGAGGGTTGAAGTAACGCGATCTGTGAGCAGCCGTGTATATTCAGCCAACATGTAAACATTAGATCAACGTGCTGGAGAGCCGAGGCTACATCCACTTCCTGAGGGGGCGTGGTCAGAGAGAAAACAGACTGTTCTGAGGAGGGCTGAAGAAGAGGGGTTTTCAGGCATGCCAAAATCTGATTTCAAAGTGTTTTTTTTGAGCATAAACTTTAAAGACATGTTTTGGGGACCTCTTAGACCAATATATATTGATGAAAAAAGCGTGATATGTCACCTTTAAAGTAAGTGACAGGCAGAGAGAGGGGAGAGAGGGAAAGACAGGATCCCAGTGTGTCAGTTTACCTGGCTGTCTAAGCCTATAGCAGCATAACTAAGAGCTGGTCCAAGCTTGAGCCAGCCCTAACTAGCTTTATCAAAAAGGAAAATTTGAAGCCTACTCTTAAAAGTAGAGAGGGTGTCTGCCACCCGGACCCTGACTGGTAGAAGGTTCAAAAAGAGAGGTGTCTGATAACTGAAGGCTTGAGATGGAGAAAAGATTTCAGCATCCTTGTGTCGTGCATAGAAAAAGGCCCTCAGTTCTTCCAAAGCTCGTCCGAGGAAGCGGAGAAGGTAGCCAAATCAAGCGGTCATCTGTGTCTTTACCGTCTTGGCTGTGTTTTTAGTCACTTTATACTGTGATATAAGTGAATGCTTAGATCTGATTGGCTGCAGGGTGTCACCAGGGAGACGCCTGTGAAGTTCTTTCAGGTGTAACTGCATGGTCACCTTCTTAGTCTGTGCAGAAGAAAAACAGTGACAGAGATGCATCAAAAGCCAAGCAGCCCCCTTTTCAAACCAGCGTCTCATCACATCAATGAGGAACTTCAACATGTGTTTAAGTTTGACTACAAACGCTTTGATAAGCAGAAGAGAAAACTTAAATGTTAAGAGGGAAACATCTCAGAACATCTTCCTGCACCACGGGATGGAGTCTGCATGTTGGGGCAAAAAAAACTGATAACAAACGCTTCGTCAGGCCTGAGATCTTATTTAGTCATCGGGCTGAACTTGTCTGTCTGACAGCTCAGATTCCAGTCACTTTTGAATTAGAAGTTGAACAACAAAATATTATTACTTGGTTCAAAGAGAAAGTTTTTTAAATCTTTGAGCGTCACCTTGTCCTCAGAGTCGAGCTGTAAACGTGAAGATTTTTTTCTTTGTCTGGGCAGAGAGAGAGAGAGAGAGAGAGAGAGAGAGAAAGAGAGAGAAAGAGAGAGAGACACCTGGCTTCATATCTGTCGGTCGACTGAAGCTCGTGTGAAGTCACATTAACAGCTCAGTCAGATAAAGCTTACTGTCACACCGTCCAATGCTGCTCTAATAGCGTTGATGCCACTGGAACGTAAAGACAGACAGACAGACAGACAGACAGACACACACACACACACACACACACACACACACACACACACACACACACACACACAGCAACAGAGAACGCCAGGTAGTACAGGCTGTACGTCCTCCTCTTTCATGTGCCCTTCTGGCCTCGGGGGCACTTCTCGCCTCTGTGTGTGTGCGTGTGTTTGTGTGTGTGTGTGTGTGTGTGCGTGCGCAGGTGCCGGGATCGTTCCTGGCCTTCTCTCAGCTTCATTACCAGCTCACACAGAGCCTCAGCCTGCCCAACAACACATCAGAGCGAGCGAGCGGGGAAAGTAGGAGGAGAGAGGAGAGGCATGTGAAGAGATGAAAGCGTTGACAATGAGTAAGACAGAGACAAACGTGGAGGAGAAAGATGGAGACAGGATGTGAGGGGGTGAAGCTGACAGAGGAGTGTAGGTAGGCGCTGAAAGAGCTGAAAAACAAATTAGCAAAGAGAGAGAGAAAGAGAGAGGGAGAGATTGGGGGAAGGTGGGCCCATGTGATGGAGAGGCAGCGATGGGAAGAGAAACGAGGAGAAAATGTGTGTGTGTTGTTTTTATGTTTGTTTGTTTGTTTGAAGCTGTTCCCACAAAGCGCTTTGAACCAATAACACTAATGAAGCTGAGAAAGTTCTGCAAAACCCAGCAGGAGAACTTTGTTCAAACTTAAACACACACAGGGAAGAAGGAAGAGGAGCGAGTAGAGGACTGGTTCATTGTTTCAACGATGGTGTTCACACAGGGATAACAGATCAGTCTTTAGTCTCATGCTAGTTTTAGAGAAGATACTTCCTGACCTCAAACCTAGCATGGTGATGATTGGTGTGATGATAAAAGTCTTTGATAGTATGAAGTATCATCTTTTGCACATCATACTTCCTTAAGACACTGCCTTCCAGACGCATATTTTTTATCTGCGACCATCAAAGCACAGACGTCCCTCTCACCCAGGAGACAGCTGAAAATAAAGCAAACATTTTATTTTAATCCAAACTGGGAATTTGCACTAAAAATGAACAGGGATGGTCACAGCATGGGGAGGTTTAGGAAAAATAATGTTTGGGGTAAATTAGTCTGAACACATTAGCTGCCATCTGATGTCAGTCAGCCTCTAAGGGCAACCTTCATAAACTTTGCTGCATTTCGCAAAGGAAGTTTGTCCTTGACACTGTAACTTAACAGGCAGAAACCTCCAGCAAAACCAGACTCATGTTAGACAAACATCTGCTGAGACCGTGTTGGAGAGGGATAGAGGGAGATGAAGAGAGAGAGAGAGATGATAGTGGTGAGACGGATAGTAGTGGTTGTAGCAGCTGGAGTCTGGCACGTCCACAGCAGCAGGCAGTCAACGGCAGAGAAACCTACAAGACAAGGGAGCTCAGGGACTCCAGAAAGGTCTATGGTTAGTAACTTTAATGGGAAAGGAAGAGTTAAAGTAAGTGACAGACAGAGAGAGGAGAGAGAGGGAAAGACAGGATCCCAGTGTGTCAGTTCCCCTGCAGTCTAAGCCTATAGCAGCATAACTAAGAGCTGGTCCAAGCCTGAGCCAGTTCTAACTATAAGCTTTATCAAAAAGGAACGTCTGAAGCCTACTTTTAAAAGTAGAGAGGGTGTCTGCATCCCGGATCCTGACTGGTAGATGATTTAAAGGAGAGGTGCCTGATAACTGAAGGATCGACCTCCCATACTACATTTAGAGACTTTAGGTAAGATAAGCAGGCCTGGATGCTGGGAGCGTAGTGTTCTAGAGGGGTAATAGGGCACTATGAGCTCTTTAAGATACAAGGTGTCTGACAATTAAGAGCTTTGTAGGTCAGAAGAAGGATTTTAAATTCTATTTTAACTTTTACTGATTTCTAATATTGCTTTTTACTCTTACTTTTTTATTCTTAATGTTCTTCTTCTTCTTCTTTTTTATTGTATTTTAAATTATTTTTTATGATTACTCCTTTATTATTTAACCTATCTATGATCTTTTGTGAAGCACTTTGGGCTGTATACTTGTATGTATGAAAGGTGTTATATAATTAAAGTTGAGTTGAGTTAAATCATGGAGTGAGACCAGGTCCTGAAGTTTCAGCTCTCTTTGTGATTCGTCCAGATTAAACGGAGCAAACTGAAACAACTTTTCTCATCTCAGCTCCAAACTTTTAGAGTTCCTGCGACTGAAGATTATAAGTTCCTGCACTCCTCTGTCTGATGAAGGTTAGAAGGTGTGAAGGAGGCAGATCTAGCAGACAGAGATGAGTGAGGGCTTTAAAGTTAGAGATGAACCCGAGTCCAGAGTATGTAAGCTTTGAGGAGAGATGTGTGTGTAAGACATCCCCTGACTCAGAGAGCTGTCTTTGTTTGGACTCGGCTGAAAGGCAGGATCTGATTCTAAAATAAAAATCCTGTTTCACACTGAATCTTTTCACCGGCTGCTCAATATGAGCTGTAAAAAGAGAGAGAGAGTCATCAATTAAAACACAGAGTTAGTGTTTATTATGAGACTCAGACTCAGCCTGTGTACTCTGAGGAGTGGAGGATGAAGGAAGATTCCATGGTTTAGATTATTCATCAGAAAGCTGCATAACTTTTGTTTTATCTACATTTAGTTGAGTTTGAGCCAGAGTTAGCTAGTGGAGCTAATTTACATCCGTGGTCCCTGGGCAGGAAGATCTACGAACACAATACAAAAAATCTGAAAACAATACAAAACTTCACAACAGAATATCACATTAACACATGTATCTTTAAGATGAATACAAAGGTTAAATCAGTGATCACATGACTTGTTTGCCTTTAGCAATGATTTCAGTTTGGTTTTAAAAACACTGAAGCTCACGCAGTCTCTTATCACGGTCGATACTGGGTTCCACTTTTCTGCAGCTTGGACTGAAAAAGCAGATTGTCCAAAAGCAGTTTTTGTAAAATTAGCTGAAGAGTCACCTCCTGTAGATGCCCTGGTCTCCCTAACAGAGTTTCTGCAGAGTGTCACGCATTGGGAGTGGTGTCTGATCATGAACTCATTTGTACATCAGACACATATCTGCAAAACAAAGAAAGTTGTCAGATGTTAATAAATAATACTTCTGAATGATGTTACAGTGATGGTAGCTCCTGGGGTTTTAAGATGAGATTAGATAAGATAGAGATATACTTTATTTGTCCCCCGTTGGGGGAAATTTCTTTTGTTACAGCAGCTCACAACACGGGACAGGGGAATACAACAATGTACTAACATAGTTAAAAAATATAATAACGGCAATAATAGCAATGACAAGGGTAAATCAAATCAAATCAAATCAAATAAAGTAAAAATAAAATAAAATATGGCAACTATTACAGATATATACACACTATGTACACTTCTATCTGATAAATAGATAAGGTAAGTTGTTGCACGATAAAAATTGCACCAGGTTATTTAAAAACAAACATACACATTATGAAGAACAGTGCGATTCAGATGGATACAGTAGTTATTTTTGAAGGTGCCAAGTCACATAGTAACTTCCATGTAGTGTAATGAAAGATGAGAACAGCTGATTAACGGGACACAGCAGTGCTGGTGTTAAACAGTCTTTAAACAGTTGAACAGTTTTAGAACAAGTGTTAAATCATAGAAAGTTCACTGAACAGTGTTTAAAGCACGCTGTAGCTGTGAGGGAGTCTCGGCTGGAGTGGGTGTCGAGCAGCACATCAGTGTCTTCAGCGTAAAGATGAACATTTACACATTTATATAGAATCAATAAGCTTGAAGATACAATATGACAGTGATTTTGCACTGAGTTCCCAGAATTAGTCTGCAGCATTATTACAGGAATACATGAATAAGCAGATAAATGCAAGGACACATACATTTGTGTTCCTGTGCACAGAAATATGAATCAAAGCGATGAAGCACTTCTGGTCAGGAGTTCTTTCACGCCTTTGTTTGCAGACTTACTGCTGAGATTAGAGTTGAGAGATGACGTTGAGATGTTAGCTGCACTTGCACAGATGTCTGCTCCTAGTGTTTGATAAAAGCTTAACAGATGTCAGCTGTCATGAGTTTGAGCTGAGATCAGAGTACAGATGAGGCATTCCCTCTTCCTGCTCTCAGTGTGGAGTGACGTCCTGAGTACTGTCGATGCTTGCTGCAAAGTTTTACTCTAACAAGTGGGAACAGGAGACCCAAAATCAGATCATTTAACAGCAGATGCTGTATTTCATGCTAAATCAGTGAATGCAGATCTGGACTTTGTTTTTGAGGAGTCCCTGAGTAGCACATTGTTTTTTGTGGTGTTGTTGGGCGGTGTAAATAAATGTGATTCAGCTTTAAAGGCTCTTATTTAAATGTAAACATAAAGCTGAGAAATGTTTTTATGATGTTTGACAGATCTTATCTGCTTGTCATGAAGAGAGGAGACGAACATCAGAGCTGCTTTAAGTCACAGAGCTCTTAACAAACAGTGTGACATACCATAATAAATGAGCCTGTTTTCCGTACAGTCAGATCGTCCAGAAACAGACTCCTGGTTTCTACATTTCTGGGCGGTAATGAAGAGAGGAATGAAGCAGAGAGAGAAAAACAACAGAATGGAGAAGGTTGATGCAGCAGAGTAATTTGTGCCCGAGTGATTCAGAGTTTTTGTCTGGTTTGTTTCCATGGTTTCACATCAGTCCCTCATCCTGTTAAAATGAGCTCTGAGGACATTTCTGAGAACAGAATGAAGTCAGATGGGCTCCAAAAAGACCAGATGTACACTGATTTCCCCTCCGTCATGTTTCTGCTTCTCTCTGCATCCTGAGTGTGTACATCTGAACTTCTCAGAGACCTGGGGAAGCCTGAAGTAAAGGTTAACGTATAGAAGGAAAATATATTTCTTGTAAACAGTAAAAGAATAAAGGTAACCTCACAGTTTGAAATAAAGGTGATATGACGGTAACTTAAATATGAGGAGGTGTTAATAAACATTTCTGGCCAACAGTTAAAAGTTTTCCACTCGATGCAGATCAAATGAAGGGACTTAGCTCTGTGAGTTTCTCCCCACTCATATGAAACATCAGAACAAGAAGTGATACTACTCCGAACAATTCTAGGACACCCTGCTTCTGAAATATCCAAGACTTTCGTGACAGTGTTTGCCTTTCAATCAACACAGTGTGTAACCCGAGCTACTTCATGGAGGATAATTTGTGAATGACAACACTGTGGGAAAAGAGACAGTGCGTGTATCACCCTGGTTAGAAACTGAGGAATGAAATCTTTCGTATTGGAACAACAATAAAACAGACTACGTCCTGCAAAACCACATC
The DNA here is from genome assembly GCF_009762535.1 of Notolabrus celidotus. NCBI lineage: Eukaryota > Metazoa > Chordata > Actinopteri > Labriformes > Labridae > Notolabrus > Notolabrus celidotus. Next base: position 12,175,859 of record NC_048282.1, on the reverse strand, counting down.
TGTTATGGTCTCCTAAGCAACAATGATCTAAGGTTCAAAAAGTGAAGGCCATAACATTTAAAGAGGAAAATGACAATTAAACCTGAAGCTTTATTTTGAGAAATAAAACCCTCCCAAATTGAAGAAACAAGGGAAACAAAAGGGACCGGAGATGAAAATCAACAAAAGCTGGGAAGGTGCTGGGCCAGCCGCACAATGGGCCGTTGCTCCCTGCACCTCACCATAAAGTAAACCTAGGGAAAAAGAAAACCAATAGCGAAACTACCAGATGTCTCCAGCCCAAACTAACACAACAAACTAAACATGCTTGGGAAAACAAAAAGAGGCAAAGGAAAAGCAAACCAAACCCTCCTCATGCTTGTGCTGCTCAGTGCGTAAGAGAGAGACCAGCCCGCTCCGCCACTCTCTTTATAACCTCCCCTAGTAGCACTCAGGTGCACAATCGGCAGAGGGCGGAGGGACCACAGATACGGAAGAGAGTGAGAAAGAGCCAGAGGAGTTGTACATAACAACATCCATCCTGTAGAGAATACTGTGGCTGTTTTCAAAACTGCCTACTATACTAGCAGTACGTACTGATTTTGCCACTTTTCAGTATGTAGTCTTTTTTCTTCTTTTTTGAAGGGGGGAACTCCGTTTTTAGGTGCTGTGAGAATTATTAAATTCTGTATAACTTCTTTTTAAATCATAAATGATGCTAGAGAAGCAGTTTTGCTATCAGCTTGGCCGTTGTTTACTTCCGCTTTCCGACACTGGAAATCCAGCGACGCCTGGCCCAGCATACTACAAACAGATCCAACAGAACAGTCATACTACATACAACATTCAAACAAAGCATGTAGTATGTACTGCATACTACATTCGTAGGTAGTATGTAACAGGTGGTTTCGAAAACAGCCAGTGTTCATCTCGTGTTAATCCGTCTCTTTCAATACCTCCTGACTTCCTGTCCGGGCTCTCAGCTCTGACATCATGCTTCATACTGACAGGGATTCATAAATTCCTTAAAGCTTCCCACGAGGAGCTTCTTGGTAGCTACATTTTCACTAGGCATTCATTGAAAAATCAAACAAAGGCTAGATTAGAGCTCCATTAATGCTCATTTAGTGATACCTGTTTTACCTGTAGACTGATCTCAGTGATGCATGTGGTTTAGACCAACAACAGAACTTACTTTGTGATGTTTTTTGAATCATCAGTCACTTCATACATCTGTGATCTGATGATTGCGTATGAATCTTAAAGAACACTGAAAATAACTTGAGATATTTTGGTCAAAACGAACTCATGAATTAAAATAAAGCGAAGCGGATCTTTGAGTTTCCACAACGTTTCATTTCTATCCATCCATCCATTATCTTGACCGCTTATCCCGTTAGGGGTCACGGGGGGCTGGAGCCTATCACAGCTGGCTTCGGGCGGAAGGCAGGGTACACCCTGGACAGCTCGCCAAGATATCACAGGGCTAACACAGAGAGACAGACAACCATTCATGCACACACTCACACCTATGGGCAATTTAGAGTGATCAATCAACCTGAGCATGTTTTTGGATTGTGGGAGGAAGCTAGAGTGCCCGGAGAGAACCCACACATGCACAGGGAGAACATGCAAACTCCACACAGAAAGGCACCCGCCCGGCCGGGGATTCGAACCAGGAACCTTCTAGCTGTGAGGCAACAGCGCTACCCACTGCACCACTGCATATTTCATTTCTAAATATCTCAAAATAATCACCAGAATGAAACAAATGTTGACTGAAATAAAGTTTCAAAACCTTCCGTCAGTTTTCACTTAAAGCTTTGAAACTAGAGCCGAAATGTTTTGAAGTTTATTAGACGGCCCAGTAAAGGAGAGTTTGACCCTCAAACACAGCTCCATCCTTCATTACTGATGTTTCTGTCTCATCAAAGCAGGGGGAGATGCATTAAATCACTTCATTCTAGCTGAAGTAGGTTAAGAGCACACGATGTGCATGCAAACCTTCTTGTATTTCCTCTGAACATGCCTCCTCTCTGAGTTAAAGAGTTGTTTTTATGTGTTTTTCCCCCAGCTGGAGAAGAAGGAGGTGACGCCGCCCTTCAAACCTCAAATCTCTGACGAGTACGGCCTCGAAAACTTCGACACGCAGTTTACTAATGAACCAGTGCAGCTAACGCCAGATGATGAGTAAGTCCTGCTTCTTCTCTCAGCACACCACAGAGCTTCATTAGAGTCAGCTGAATTATTTAGAGAGCCTTCACGTGCGGGAACATCAGGTGAGGAACAGACAGGTTTTAGAGACAAAAAATGCTCCACATTAAATCTTTAAAACATTGTTACTGTGTGTTCATACTCGAGTCAAAGGACTGATGACAGAAAGTGAAGCAGGTTATGAGCTGAAGTGAAGTAAACTTTAGTCAAAGTTTCCAGGTCATGTTCGTTTGGGGAGCACTTTTTTTTGTTTTCGTTGGTGAAACAACCTGTGATTAAAATCCTCTTCAGATCTGTCTGAATACTGAGAAATGCTGTTACATCTGTGTTCATGATCTCACCCTGAGGTCCACACAGCTCCTCATCCTCCACGAACCGTGTCTGGATGCGATGTCAGGCTGGCCAGAGTCCAGCTTAATGACCTGTTAGCTCGGATCAGTCCCAGGATTCCTCTCACCAACCTTTGCTGTTTTATGTTTATAATCTGGCTAACTCCAGCTGGATGAACCAAAAGTAAACAGACTGAGCTGTGATTTATTAACTTGAGCAGATTTTAAGGATGCTGAAGCAACTACATCATGATGCAGGTTTGTAAAACAGTCCATGAAGGAAACAACTTTTAAAATCCTTGGTTTTTTTTACTATGGCAGTGTAACCTCCTCCCAAAGCTCCACAGCCATCCATAACTGTCATATGCTCTTCTTTCTGTCAGTATATCCCAGTACCAGGGAAATGGTATCAACATTTTCACACATTTTCAACTTGCTATAAGTCCCTCTGCTACTTCATCACTCTGTCTGGTGTCCTCTTTGTCCACACTGTCAACAACAAAAAGGTAGCATTTGGAGCAAAGTATCATCTCATATGAACGGAACTTTTAAAATCGAACACATTTTTCATGTGCCTTATTGTGCATCTCTTGCACAATATGCATATGTATATGTATATTTGAAAAACACAACAAAAATGTCCATGATTTTGTCTGAAGACCGCTCTGTCATGTCTGCAGGTTGATGTCTGGTCAGGTCAGGTCCACTGCGGAAACTCAAAACTAAACAAATGTTTTTGTGTTTAATTTCCAGTAAAAAAAAAGTCTCATCAGACTTAATAAAGCCACATTTACCGTAAAGATCAAGAAAGGTGTCTTATTTTAAGACATAATAGGAAAAAATAAGACCTGAATTTCTAAAGTTATATGTTTTTTGGCATTTCTGCCTTTATTTGAAAGGACAGCTGAAGAGAGACATGAAATGTGGGGAGCAGAGAGTGGGGGAAGACATGCAGCAAATGGTCGAGGCCCATGACCGCTGCAGTGAAGACTACAGCTTCTGTACATGGTGCGCACCAGGAACCGCTAAGCCAACAGCACCCCAAGTTCTGCATTTCTCCAATAAATAATAAAAAATCTTTTATAGAGTATGAAAAATATGCTGGTATAAAAATAAACATTTCCTGTTCAAGTTTCATGAAACAAGAATAATGTCTTAATTCAGGAAACTTGACACGTAAATGTTTCTTATTGCAGCACCAGAGTTTTGTTTCTCATTGAAAGCAATTCAAGTCTTATTTTTGTCTGTAATGTGTTAAAATAAGACATTTTTCTGGACTTGTTAGGTTAATGTGGCTTTATTTCCTCTGATGAGGCATTCTTTATTACAAATAAAACACAAAAAATTTGCCTAGTTAGGAGTTTGCTTCATACTTCATTTAGCTAGTTTACAGAAAATAAGCCTAGCTAAAAGCACATGTGGCTGTGTTCCCTGTGCTTTTATGAGTTATGTTTTAAAAACCCTCAAAAGTTCAGCATGTGGGGCGCTGTTGGCCTAGCGGTCTAAGCACGCCCCATGTATAGAGGCTATAGCCCTCGTAGCAGAGGTTGCAGGCTTGATTCTGGCCTTGACCATTTGCTGCATGTCCTCCCCCACTCTCTTCTCCCTAAATTCCCTCTCTCTTCAGCTGTCCTGTTCATTAAAAGCAAAAATGCCAAAAAATACAACTTGGAAAAAAAAAAAAAATCAACATGTGTCAGGTAATAATAATAAATAATAATAATGATAATAATGATAATAATAATACATTTTATTTATGGGCACCTTTCAAGTCACTCAAGGTCAGCTTACAAATACAACAACAAAAACATAATTAATAGCAGATCAAACAATATGCAATAAAACAAAGAATATACAATATAAAAAAGAACACAAAGATGGAGTGATTAAGATGAAAGATAATCAATCTTGTGTCCATAACAAAGAACAGCACAGCTTGAGCAAAGAGCGATGTCAATCAAACACGGTGAGGACTCTCCAGTCAGGGTTGTGAAGTCCTGTATCACATGGTATCAGAGAAGTGCTTGGTTTCGGACGTACCTGTTTAACTTCAGGTAACAAAAGGAAGATATGCTCAGACCCCACACTTAAATTCAAAGTGAGTATTTGACCTCTGAGTGATTCACAACCCGTAAACAAAATTTTGTGTCCAAGGTGTTTAAACTTTTCTGAGCAGTGCCGAGGCAACCAGGACCAAACTGTACCTATCAGGTGTGATTGACTCCTTCTGTTAAGCTGAAGAAGAGGAACATGTGACGAGTAGAGCTTGTCATGGTCTCACAGAGAGGAGTATTAAACATGCATCTTCACACAAACACTGGTTGTTGTGCGATCTCCTCGGAGGAGCTCTGCATCCAATAAAGACAAACGCCCCCCTGTGAGTTCCCCGCACTGACGTCTTCATCCATCAGGACATTGTTTTCATTCATGCTAAAGTTTAGCCTTTAGGATGTGACAGCTGCTGTGCTTCAGATTGGACTGAGGAGAGAGAAGGCTGCAGAGATCTGGCAGAACAACAGATACGGTGCAGGCTCCGCTGCAGCCACAGCACGAAAGCACAAACACTCCCCTCTGTTCCTCTGTGACGGCACTAAATAGATCCCATACGACTCCGGCAGGCCCTCGTGATGAATATTACCAGGCTTTTGTTACACATCACTCATTAAAATCCATGCTGGACTGATTCTTCAGGCTCCAACGTTTAGATTTCTCCTGCAGAGCTTTTATGGGACTGATTTTAAGAGAGCATTTCTCAGCAACAACACAGCTCCAGAAACAACATTTAACTGGAGCCTGAACACACCACACGACAAATGAGGGGTTTTCATTAGCAGCTTTATCAACGACAACAGGAAATGTGGTGAGAACAGGGTGTCAGGCAGTTGGAGGGGATCAGAGGAGCGTTTAGTTTGAGGTCTAATAAAGCTTTAAAGGGATATATCAGTTTTTTTTAAGTGGGGTCGTATGAGTTACATTACACTTTTGCTCCTTCTAGCCACAATGCGTGCCGGTGAGCTCTTCCCCTTTAATGAGAAAATTCCCAGAGGACCGGCCTATTTCACGTAATTTCGCTAAAGTTAAGAAAATATGTTCCAGGCACTCCTCACGGTGCAAATGCATGCACCAATAAAAAAAATTGGAGCTATTCAGTTTGCTGTCAGAAACCCTGTGTGTTTTGGCACTATTTTCGGACGCACCTCGCAGACCTGTGTTCTTCCGCTGCATGAGCACGGATACACGCCGATCAGCTGTTTGGATCAACAAGCACATAGCAGGATCAAGTAGCGGTATCGGTCTTTAGAGTGAATTAAACTCACTTTTCTGCAAATGTAAAAGATGGTACATACCTGTCTTTATCCCGGCTGTTCAAACAAACAAACAAACAAACAAACCTCCTGTAAGGCAGGGAACTCTGGATGATGAGTGATGCAGACTGGAGCCGTATGTGAGCCGCTGGTATCCTCTGATTCAGAAAGGTCCTGAAGTATTGTTGTCACTAAGTCCCTCTCCCGACAGCAGAAGCTCTCTGGGTTCGTTGGCATGGGCTCACAGTTTACACACCGGCACCACCAGGTAACATGGGATCTCTCCTGCTCACTCGTTAGCACAGAACTTTCTCCCCTCTTTTCTTCGGTACGTTGGGTCTGCATCTGGAGTTCTTCCTCTGTAAACTCTGGTTCATAGAGGTATCCTCTTGTGTCCACAGTAAACGGCATGTCATCGTCGCTGTCAGAATCACTCATTTTTGCAGTTTGTAGTTTTTGTTCCTAAAAGTGCAGACAGATCCAAACAGCTGATCAGCGTGTATCCGTGCTCATGCAGCGGAAGAACACCGGTCTGCGAGGTGCGTCTCGATCATTGCATACCACACAGGACAGATGTCAAATGTGTAAAAGACATGAAAACAGACAGAAAGGGAAACTGGAGCGTGGAGAAGAGACTTCAAGTGAATGAGAAGGCTGTGAGCGACGGAGAGCTTAGAGCCAACATGGCTGATTCAGAGTCCGAACAAGGATGTGACAATTCTTCAGGAGTCCATTAGGACACGAAAGGGATGATTGTATACATCTAAACAGCAGAGGGTGCTCTCTGTCTTTGACTCCTCTTGTTGGACGTCATCACGTCTCTGAATAGAGGCGAACAGACACGGCAGCAGCAGTCGGTGCACTGCCACTGTTTCCCACGCAGAAGATACCTGGACGACACTTTCTACCTTCATACTGTGAGGAAACTTCAGAGCCTGGATGCTAAATCTCTACAACACGAAACAAGCTTGATCATTTCTGTATCAGTAAAGAATGTGCGTTTACTCCCCCGTATATGGATGGAGACCAAAAGTTGCACAGTTGTTAAAGTGGAGACAGACTCTACACTGCCTGTGCATCACATCTGAGCTTGTACAGCGATAACTGTATGGTTGTGTGTTAGCATGGAGCTCCCAGTGTTAATTGGAGCCTTATTAAATGCCCATCATGCTCTACAGCCATGACAGATGCCTCTGAGTCTGTAGTACGGCTCTACTCGGTCTGAACACCTCTGCTCCTCACTGACGCTGATCCTCAAATCCACCTCACAGCTCGTTAGGGGGCTGCAGAGACGCCTCTGGAGCTCCTCTGTGACAGCGAGAGACGGTGGGAGTGTGACAGACCTTTGGGAAGACACTGAGGTGGTACCAGGAGGAGAGAGAGAGAGAGAACAGGGTGGAGTGTACGCTGGCGGTTCAGGGATGGAGATACCAACTTGGCATCAAACACCTCCTCACATCAAAAAAAAATGCACACCTCCTCCTTGCGTCTCGCGCTTTATCTCCCCCTCACCACTCTCCCCCTCCGTTACTAAGGAGAGGGGCTGATGTCGCCCACTCCCGCCAGGAGGGGGTGATGCAAAAAGCTCTCCAGTCTCCCCTCTCTCCCACTCATGATGAGCTTGGCACGAGAAGAAAGAGCTGTGAGCGCTGCGCGGGGAGAGAGAAGGGTAAAACCTCAGTGTTAGAGATTTACATTGCCACATTAAAAGCCAGGATCGCTCAGGGGGGTTGCCAGCGTGGGGAGGGGGAGGAGAAGGGGTGGGCTTCAGTTTTCATGTGCCAGTTCTCTGTCTTTGAAAATGGCGGCCTCAGCCAGTGCCTTTGTGTTTATTCTGGTCTGTTAGGATAAATACTCACATTATCCCGAGCTTGTTTTTTTGTCATTTGGGAAACGTGTCCATAACTCAGAAGCTTCTCCGGAGGTGTGCACAGGTCAAATGCTGCTTCCAGCTGCTTGAGACTGACCAATGCACAGTTCGAAGACCTGCTAGTGGGGAGTAGTGGCGAATAAGGTATTGGCAGGCTTTGGTGTCTGCAGGATAAACAGTTTGTGTGGAGAGCAAAAACAAGAGAAACACAATCTAGCATAAGGTCATCCCGGTAATCTGAAGAGGATTTATTTTTCTCTATAAACAGATGTCTGCATGAAGAGCAGCTGACAATCTGTTGTAGATCAAACATTTACACTGAGACACAAATCTGCTTGATGCTGTGTCACTAAAGACAATCAGTGTTTAGATTTCCTGACTTCCTGGAATGCATCAGAAACAATGGATCCCACCTCCATTCAACAAACAAATATTGTAAAAGTAGTTTTCTTCTCCTCTTGAGGACAGACCTGACAAAGCTTCACTTTTGACTAATCTGCATCATGATGGTGTTATTTCAGCAAACTGAAGACCTGTTAATTAGAAAATCACAAGAACATCATGTTCTTCATGCCTCTGTGAACTTACTGTTTACAGTGAAACTGAGACTCACCACAAACAGACGAACAGATTCTCCTCTGGGGGATGTAATGAACCAGTAAAGGATGTTTATTTTGCAGACAGATCTGGAGGGATGATTGCTGATTGGAATTCCTCAGTGGAGCTCAAATCTAGCAGATCCACTACACGTGATTCCTGACCCCGTGTGCATATTTTTTCATTCACACCTCCGTGTTGACTTTGTGTCATGTGGGGAGTGGTGACTTTGAGAGCGAGTGAATAAATCTTTCATTATTACACAGAAGACTTTAATCAAAATAATGATCTTTATTTAAAGAGTACATTCATTTACGAGGTTAACAGGTGCTGTACAGGAGGAGACATAATAATAGAATAAAGAACTTAGAGGTTTATTAGATCATTAATTATGTGTTCTGTGTTTGTGCACAAAAAAAGATGATTGAGAGCTTTTGTTCTGTCTCCTCTCCTCCCTCCTCTTCATCCTCTCCTCTTCATTCAGCATCTGGTAAAGCTTTCAAGTCATCCAACCTTAAAAAAAACAACATTTAGATTGGTCGGCCGCTCTGTTTGTTTTGGTCAGTCCTCAAACCTTCCCCCTCTCTCCTCTGTCTCCTCTCTGAGGGCTTTCTCTCCTGCCCCTCTGTTCTCTCTGAAAATAAAAAAACAGGATTTAGTGAATGTGATCTTGTATTGGTGGCTGACCTCCACCTACAGAGAAAGAGTGAGAGAGAGAGAGGGAGAGAGAGAGAGTGAGAGAGCGATTCACATGAGATCAGATGGACGAGAAATCTCTGCTTCATCAGTATTCTGCTCTGGAAACTGAAACAAAGACACCGCAGAGCTTCACTCGCTTGTCCTTCGCTCTATGTGGGTGGGATCTGCAACCTGTTCAGCGCTGCCGGTGGCCCCTGAAGTGAGACCCCCACCCACCTGGTCCACCGAGAGGACGGTCCAGTGAAGGCACCTTTTGTTTTAACTTCAAAGCCCCCCTACTCTGTGTGTCTGAGGGGAGAAAGCCTCTGTGCCTGCCCCAGTGAGAGGCCTCCTTTTTGGGCTACAGCTCCTCGTTTTAGCATCCACACACACACAGATACACACAGATGAGTAAACAGCCTGTTGCAGCAAGAAGAAGCCTGCAGTGTTGCTAAGGGAGTCCAGTTATTTTTACTCAGCCTGCTGGTTGTGGAGTTCTGCTCCATTTACCTGTGATCAGCCTTTTGTTAATGGAAGCAGCACAGGCAGGAAACAAAGAGTTCCTCCACTCATTACTCCACAACAGGGATGCAGAAACACTCCTCCTTTTACAGCCTTAATCTGATAGAAACCAACACAAAACATCGACCAATCAGCTGCTTTCTTGCTGAGATAACACCCAGATACAGGAAGTGTTTTCAGTTGATTTAGACATTCAGTTTGATTGCAGTCAAACACGAATTCAAGCATTTTTTTAATCAATGTTTGGATGGCTCCTTTATGTCTAAACAGCACATTACTACAGCTCTATTCAGGACACAGTATTCTCTCACGGGCTGTTGATATATTTAACTCTCTGTTCTCCTTTTCTCTTTAAAACAACACCAACCAAGTAGTAGTCTGTCTGCAAAATTTATCTCCAAACAGAGAAGACAGAGCATCTTACCCTGAAGGCACATGGGGAAAAAAAGAAAATCTGATCAAACCCCAGAAACTTTTGTGAGATCCAAAGAACATTTCTGGAGATCTCTTTGTGCACAAAGTAATTGGTAGACTGTCCCTGCACCCTCAGGTCACGGCCGTATGTGCAGAGAGCACTCTAAGTTGTTCAGCTCAGAGGACTGCTCAGGTTGCAGTTTGTGTCTACCTTACTACGGTTGAATTTAGGTGACACCTAACTACTTCCTGTATCTGTGTATTCACCTGAGGCTACGTCCACATGTACATGGATATATATTAAAAAAAAAAAAGGATTATTTTCAAAGAATATTTCTTTGTCTATACATCAACACAGCAACAGTTAAAACGCCTGCAAAGGCACTCCACACCAGTAATGTGATGGGAGCGTTGGGAACAGTTGCCATGCACAGGTGTGTCAGCGTTTCCTGTAACGTTTGTTTTTGTTGCCCACACAACAACAAGAAAGAGTTCTCAAAAATCTCCACAAGGTGTGTCAGAACAAAATCAATGTCTCAAAATCTCAGTTTACGTGAAGACGTAAGACAAAACCAGAGAAAAGAACGACGTCTTCAAAATATCCACATTAAAATATCCACATACGTAATTTATAGAAATATTGATAATGTGTTAAATTAAGCATGCAGTGATACCGTGTAGCTAATAAGTTCATACTAGGCGGCAGTAGTGGATCTTTACTCTGCTTTCCACCACCATAAATTGAAGGGTAAAGAAGCAGCAGTAAAAGAAGACTCAGTAGCCAGCCAACCCATTATCGCAGGGTGTGGCTGTACTCTACCCGCACATGTCCACTAGAATAGAGAATCACTGTTGACTCCATGTAGCATGTTCAGTCTCCTCTCGCCCAGAAAACAAAAATAAAAGGGTCAAAATGTTGAAAATGCTGAACTTGACGCTTCAAAAAGGAGGGCTCAGAGCAAAACCCTAAATCAGCTAGGTACAGTCATTGGTTCAACTACAGAGAATAAACAGCAGTGTATCCTTCCACATCTCTATCCTGACTCAAGTCCAGGGAGTCTTGGATTTGGCTCCTGATTTGTAATCTGTATTCACTTTAATAATGAGCTTTGTTTTGTACACTGAGTACAGGAAGAGGTAGACTGTTTAGATCCAGGTTAGTTGTGGTATGTCGATGAAACACCTCCTCTAATCCTCCCCCCGTCTCTCTCTCTCTCTCTTCAGGGACGTCATCAAGAGAATAGACCAGTCTGAGTTTGAGGGATTTGAATACATCAACCCCCTGCTGCTATCCACAGAAGAGTCTGTATGAAGGAGACACGCTTCCTCCTTCGCCCACCTTCTGTTTGTCCAAGCTGCCGTCTCAGCCAAAAAACACTCGCGAGCCAACTCTGCACGGCGAGGAGGAAGAGGAGGAGGAGGAAAGGACAACAGGGAGGACGAGCTCACCCTGTGGACATGTCAACAAGCAAAGACAACAGGAGAGTTTCCCTCCTGGACGATTCAGATTGTTTTGTTGGTACCAACTCGTCTTTCTTTGGTATCTCCTGGAAAACAAAGACTTCAGAACATTCCCTGTCGCTCCGCTGTCTTCCCCTTCTTTCTTTCTTTTCTTTTTCTCTTTCGTCTTCGTTCCTTTCTCCCGTCAGAATGTCCATCCTCGTGTCGGAGCACGAGCGGCTTCGTAATGTGAACAGAGAGCTGTCTCATTCTGTGCCTGCCATCATGAACACGTCTCCACCTGCCTCACGTCCCCCATCAATGACGGTTCTGCCGAGGAACTTGAAATTTTACGTGCACTTTTTTTTGGTTAATTCCTTTTTTTTCTATCTTGTAGGGGGGGCCATGACGCCCCGCACAGAACAAGAATGTACACAGACAAAGGAAAAAATAAGTTATTATGTGTAAAATAATGTAGGTAGAGGTACAAAAATTGACGATGCCTTTTTATCGATGCAAGTGGCACAGATTCATCCGCAACCACAACATCTTGTTTTGTTATATTCTTGATTTTCATGAACAACGAGGGGGAGGGGACTCTTTTTATTTAAGAAGTGCCTCAAAGATTGTATTAATTACCATGTCTCTGATTGCACTTATCTCTTAATGAACATTTCTTCACACATCATGGCTTCAGAAAGAAATAAGAAATCTGAAATCATGGCTACACTCTGCCAGGGTGCGTCCAGATCCTGCACACGTTTTGGAGAATAAATATTTTCAGAGAGCTGTAGCTTCTGTCGAATTGACACGTGACTGCATCTCTTTTTTTAATTAATCGTTTTAAATTATTGGTGCAGAACAAATTATGAGTGGTCTTTAGATTCACAAGATCAGCATTTAAACCTTTACGGCCGGAGGCACAGAGAGACGAAATGCTGAACCTGTGTAAGTGTAGATCATGTCCTCTCTGCAGACAGCATCCATACAGTATTCACTGTAAACATAAAGGTGCATAAAAGTCAAACTCACAGTCTGACAGCTTTACAGAATCAGGTCTGGATCTAAAAAACGAACCATCTGAAGGTCTCTGGTCTCCACAGCGTGCTCAGGCTTGCTGGCCGAGCTCAGATTCTCCTCAGCAGCTGCCGCTGTGTGACCATCTGCAGCCGGCCGAAAAGATCCTGTAACCGCCTGGTTGTGCTGTCTTGTGGAAAAGTGTCTGTGTTTCCATTTTGGGCTCATTGTGTGTTTCCAACTCCACACTCGAGCTGGCTTTACACGGTGCAACCACAGCTCGGTGCAAACACAGTCTCCACCCATTTTTCCTCTAGTTAGAAACGTCTAAATGAAACTGCATAAATCATCTGTTTGTCAGAAACATCTTTATTTATTGTTATTAGGCATTTTAATTATTTCAGGAGGGGAAAAAAGTCTTCATTTGAAACCTTTAGCTTTCAGGAGTTTGAATGGGCAGGTCAGACAGCAGACTGCACGATGCCACAGGTTTTAAAATATGACGGAGCACACCTTTGGATGTGAGAGAGTAATCCTAATCTATCAAAACTATCTGAGATTATAGAAGTTGTTTCTTCATGTTTGTGCTATATTTTAGTAGAATGAGCGACTGCACTTAGCAGATAAATGTGGGTGATAAAATATAAGAGGTGTCACACAGGCGTTTCACCTGAGACCGTGTCAGGGTAACATGAAACCAGAACTCAGTTGAGTCCTTATTGAAGCTTTAACTGTGATTTTTCCTCCCTAAACACAGACTCACGGTGTCTGAACTAAACTAAACCAAACCGGTCAGATTGGCACCAAAAGTTCTTTCTTTAGTTTGAGAAAAGATCATCGTTAAAGTTAAAGATGTCAGCTTTGACTCTTTTCTCTCAGGACTTCACAGGTACATCGATGTCCGGCTCTAATCTGGAACAGACTGAGGATCTTGATTTGACCATCCTGTGTTTTCTATCTCAGATCAGATAATCCAGTTTACCTTTGACATTCTTCTTCAAAGAATTACTGGTTTACAGATGTATTAATCAGGATTACCAATCTGGATTACTAGAGCTCTAAATGGGACTACAGGCTACAAACTCTGTCCACAAGGGGCGCCAAAACCTACACACACTCAATATAGTCCCAGCGGCTTTAAATTGAAGATTTTACGTCTCATATTGATGATGTTTGGATTTTAAAACCCTTTCGCCTACTTTATCTTCTGTGATTCATGCAGCAATCCAAGAGTAAAATGTCAAATATCAACATCACTGTGAGAAAGTTGTTTCTTACAGAGTTTGATGACCAGATTAAAATTGTTTAAATTTACTTCCTGTAATCCAGCGTGAATCCAGCCCTCTGCTGGGATCAGGATAGTCTGAATTCTCTGGTTTAGGGAGAGAGAAGTTTACAACACAAAGTGGATGTTTTATTTTATTAGGATGAAAAAAGATTGGATTACGTCTTATATTGGAAATCCTTTTTTTCTTTTGAAGAACCTGGTTTTAAGATTTGATCCAATCTAACAGTTTTAATCCAGCCTAATTGAATTTAATAAACTGAGCTCTAAAAGAACAAAAGCAACTCGACATTAGCAGATTTTGAAAACCTCTGATTTCGATTAGACAACTTTTAGCTTCAGAAAACAAAATAATATCACATATTGAACTTCTTCTGTTGGCGGTAACTCCAGGTCAGAGCAGTCGGTAGTTTGAATTCAGCTAGCTCACTCTAATATAGCAGATCAGTCGTACTTTAAGTGCTGCTCCACTTTTATTAACACCCCAAATTCTTGTCTCTCTGGATGTAGTAATGCAAGATGTAACGTGCAAATGTAAAAATAGATTTGGTTAAAGAGGTAGATTTAAGTATTTGTGCCTATCTTCCGACAAACGTAAGACCGCCAAAAAGTGAAAACAAGAGTTTTCCTGAGATGTGATTGATTTTTTTTAGAATTTGAAAATCAGTTTTAGTGTTTTCAAGGATTTCCTGAACAGAACCAAATCAAAAGTTGCATGTCCCGATTCTCTCCGATCAGGTTTTAGAAGGTTTTCAGACATGTGCACTCTGCAGTTTTCATTCAAGTAGGATCAGGACTGTGTTTGTGTGACCTGCAGGTGTTGCCTGTGTAAAGCCAGCCAATCACGTGATGGTCATCTCTCTAACACCTCACTTCTGTTGACCATCAGCGACAGGGTTTCTACATCGATCTTTTGGTGCTGGTGCAGAGCGTGAACAGAATCAAGAACCCAGGAATTTATTCGTACACCATGAAGTTTATAACTTCAGAAACTGCCAACTTTATACACAGCGAGCATCTTATTTGTACCCAAATTTGTAAGCTTCATGTTGCTGAGATAAATCAAACCCTTCATTGATTATCAGCTCTGAGCAAAGATCAAAGTCAGAACGGCTCCTCGCTCTGAAATCTCTCCGTCTGTGAGCTACAGAGGAGGAGCAGAAGAAAAAAAGCTCTTTCTCTATTGGCTCAGATTTAGTTGATGAAATCTGACCCGTGCTAATGTGATAACATAATAGGATTAATTAGATGATCCCGAGTCAAAGGGTCTCAATTAGCCGCAGGGCGAAAAGAGACAGATAGAGAGAGGAGAGATAATGAAGCTGATCCACACTCACCAATTAGTCCAGAGCAGTGAACACACACACACACAAACGCACACACACGCAGACTTCAAGAAGCTACAAATCTCTCCAACATTTTGAGGAAGTTTCCTCCTCCCCTCAGACTCGTCTCTTTGCTGCGTTTTATTCATGTTCTGATCTTTTTGCACAGCAGGTGAAACATTAGAGACATGATTCTGTTTCTGGAGGGACCAACAGGCGAACTGAGAGTCCTTAAACCACGTTACAGACCCGTGAAGGCCACTCAGACGTGTGTGAGCAGAAGTTTTATCTGAAAACTAATGAACTTTGTCCATGGTTTCTTTTTCTAACATAATGCTGGTTGGATTCGCTTCATTTTGCTTCACCACATCTTTGTAAATATGTGTAATTATTAAAATGATACTGGTTTTCCGTGAACTGGTTCCTTCTTTTTTTTGCAAAGGGAAGCAGAATAATCTCTGCACATGCTTCAGCTGTGTGTGTGTGTGTGTGTGTGTGTGTGTGTGTGTGTGTGTGTGTGTGTGTGTGTGTGTGTGTGTGTGTGTGTGTGTGTGTGTGTGTTTGTGTGTCTCCTGGGAGTTGCCTCACACTGCAGAACATCCACTGATCACCAATTTACTCTGTTCTCACCATGAGACTAGAAAAGCCAATTAACCCTTATTTATCACCGAACAACATTTCTGTTTATTTGATGCAGAGGAAATACATTTGTTTTGTTTACGAGGAGGTGATTTAAAGAAATCTGTGGAGGAGCAGAACATGATGCATTTATTTAGGCATGTACAGAATAACTTGCTGTGTCTGCAGCTCTGATTTTGCAGAGCGTGCATGAAATGTCAGTAAAAAAAAAACTAAAATATATTTGTATGAATGCATTTTTAGAGAAAAGAAACACTATGAAATTTCATCTAGTGTTTACGATGTGTTCACTTTCTTTTCTAAAGAAGACAAATATTAATGGAGTGGAACATTAACAGATACGGTATTAACAATCTGCAAACATACATAAAATGCATTGGTCACTTTTATGAGGATTTCAAGCTTAAGTTACAGCCTCGTCTTTGAGCTCCAGAAGCTTTAGTTTCCACAACGTGGCAATCCGCGTGCACCTCAGCTCTAGAAAGGAGGGGGTCGAGGGGAGGCAGCTCTCTCTAGGTGTCACGCCTACAGCCTGATTTACGGCGAAGCCTACGCCGTAGGTCTGCGTAGCTCCCATACCTACACAGAGTTATACACACGTAGCTGATACCCGTTCCTCGAAAATGTAAATACACGTCAAATCAGCGCGGACCGTAAGCCCTGTGATTGGTCTGCTCGGCGGCATTGTATTTCCTGCATTTACAACACTTCCGTGATCCCCGCACATCAGCCGTGTATTTCATCTCCTCCTCAGTCTCCTCTCTATTCTTCCCTGTAATCATTGTTGTATGATAAACAGCAACATGTATCAGCTGTAAATTAATAATACGCTCAGAAATGCTTTGAAAAAACAGAAAACGTAGCGGGGCCGGAAACAGGCGACCTGACTTTTGGAGAGACCACGCTGCCCTCAAGCGTTTCATTGGAGTATTGCTGCACGACACGGACACATCGATGCAGAATTATGTCGTGCTCACGTCCGCTGGGACGCAGAAGTATAAACCGGCCTTAATTCGTAGATAAAGCTTGTGCGCTGAGTTCCGTCAGCATCGCAGCTTTGCTCTGTCAGATGGCCCTGCTATACGGGAAGTGTGTTTGAAGCGCTGGGTCTAGTACAGAGAGAACAACATACAAACAACAGGTTACAGAGCCTTTCTGTGGTCGAATCATTTGGATATTATTCTGTTACTTTGTGCTTCTATCATTTCTGAGTATGCTGCGTAAATATAAAGTTTATTTTTTGCAGGTTTAGATGAGTTTAATATTAATAATTGTGCTCTACTTTGTTGTCCTGTTACCTTCTGAAACAGACATGGAACACAGATATGTGGCTATTATTGATTATTAGGGATGGGTATCTTTCACATTTGAACTGATACGGTACCGATACCCGGTACCTGGGAATCGGTACCGGTACTCAACGGTACCAATTTTCGGTACTTTTGTGTTTTTATGTAGTAATAAATATTAATTAAAAAAAAAAATCTCAAATTTGTTTAATTTAAACAGAAACAGGATTATATAGGTGATTAGATATATTAGCTGACACGTGCTCGTGGCGTCTAATTGCTCTTTCGAGAGTTTATCGATGAACACACGTGAATGTCTGCGGACGTGAAAAAGTCAGTTCTCCGTCTCTTTATAATAACAGGACACACAACTTACTTGTTGGGCATTCACGCACACAGGAACGGTTATAAACAGGGCAGGTAGTCGGAGCGAGAGGGTCAGTCTCAACCATAGACTGTAGAAAATAAACTTAATCCTCATGGAGTTCAGCCTCGCGGTGAGTGCACGCGCCCGTCAGCTGCAGGCTCCGTTTGGCGCGCTCCTGCGCAGATGCAGAGAGCAGAGACGTCCACCCAGTCAGTCTCTGACTTTATTACAGGGCGAAAGTATGGAAACTCGCCTACTCTTCCACTCCATCACAGTCACAGGGATGCGTTCATGATACCGTTTGATTTTACGTGAGTCAGTACTTGGTAGTACCGACGGAATTCAGTCGGTACCTATAATAGTACCGAATTCGGTACCCATCCCTATTGATTATGGATGTAATTTTTGAGTATTGCTGACCTATACGATCTGATAATCCGTCAGCAGTCTGTATATTGTGTTTCATTTTGAAATTGAGGGGATGTTGCATGCCATTCTCGTGTCTGACTTCCTGTCCAGGTTGATCTTCTCTGTTCAGCTTGACGCGTGCTGGACAGCGGCTCCGTCGAAAATAGACTCATCATGAATCTGTGCTTCCCGTGTAAATTGGGCGACAGACTTATTTCCCCTTTAAAAGACAGAGGCCGAATTTAAGAGACACGGTGTGAGCTTCAGGAGAGTAAAACGGCTGGTAGAGTGAGAAGAAGACGTCAGCAGACTTTGAAAGTTACAGGGCAGGAGGCACTTAGTCCGATGCTACGGTTCAAAATATGAACAGAAACCAGGCCTGGAATCAGAGAGGTGATTCTTTAGCTGTATGAATAAATCATCTTTAAATTGGTAAATTCTGTCATCTTGTTTATGTCTTTGAATAAACTGTACAATGCGTGGTTGTATCAAGAAGTAACAAGACCCTCCCGCTGTACGCCGGGTCCTGCTCACCCTGCTGCAGTCGTATGAATCAAAGTTCTTACTCTCAGTTTCAGTCACACGGTTAATCATAACATCCCTGGTCTGTAACAGAGCTGATCATAGTATTTACATATTTTTAAATATTTGCAGTCATTTATATAAAAGTCAAACTGACTTTGATGCAGTAAATTTGGCTCCACTGTTTTCATGTCAAAGAAAAACTTCAATGAGTCATTTTCGCGAACAATTATGAATTTCAAGCACAGAATTTAATAAATGAGGATAACAGTTGCAGTTTTTTAGGCTGTAGATGAGTCAGTTGTTATTTCTGTGCAGCTGTCCAATTACATTCACCCACTCTCTGACATGTTTCTGTGAGGAGGCTGTGGCCTGGTTTTATTGTGGAGGGCTGGATTGTTATTTTATTTTGGAGATCCTCTTGACCAGCTAGAACCAGAATCACTCGAGGACAAGTGGGAATGATAAAGGAGAGGTAAAAAGGGATCTGGAGCCAGAGAGGGGGAATTAAAATACAACAGCAGGGTCCTCAGATTCTGACCGGAGCTTCAAATGTAGGAGAATAAATTAATAACATACTTTCATAACGTCCAGTATGTTTGGGAATACCTCCACCTTAGAGTCTGTCTCTGTGTCAGCTGCTCTCTGGGTGTGTCCCCCTCCGTATGAAACATTCCCGCACCCTGTGAGGAGGAGGATGATGAGGAGGATAGGGCAGCCAGAGCCCCGCCCCCTCACCAGGTGACGTCCGCGTTTACCTCGGACAGACACTGGGCCAGGTGGCCATCACGGTCCATCTGTGTGAACCTGCAGAGACAGGAACAAGGAGAGAGACGGACCACCGTCACACACTGACACACACGCAGGCGGTGTTCATGTTACCAAACTTAGATCAATCACATCGGCAGGTCATCTCTGTTTAAAACGACTACAGTTTAAAACACTGACTGAATATTAACAACACCGTGGTCCTTCCTATGAATATACCTTGGTCTTGTAAAACTTAACATCACTCCAGAGCACAAGATAAACTCAACATTGAGAAGTCAGAGCCCAAAGATCCTCTCTGATCACATCCTGTGATACTTGTTGAAGGGATGTAACGACACACTCACGGTGCTGAGTTCACTGTATAACGTTTTTCACGTTTTTAAGGGTTAGTTTTCAAGTTCAGAGAAGAAGAACAGCCTCAGTAAACTGTAACTTTTTGTGCCTTTATTCAGACTTTCTCACTGCGTTATGCCTCGGTTACTCTGTCCAGTTTTTAAGTAAAAGAACGATCAAAAGTGAAGGGTTAACTTGGACGGTATAATCGGACATGGATGCCATTAATGGAGTATGTTGAGTTGAATCACAAACCTTACACAGCTGCATTTGAAGTTTAGGCCTGCAGGTGATACTGTGTGTAACTACTACTATCCGTCTCTATCATCTCTCTCTCTCATCTCCCTCTATCCCTCTCTCCAACACGGTCTCAGCAGATGTCTGTCCAACATGAGCCTGGTGCTGCTCGAGATTTCTGCCTGTTAAAGGGAGAAACCTCCTTGCCACTGTATGTGTTAAAGGTCTCTGAATAGTAGTATGGGAGGTAGAGCCCCAGTTATAAGGCACCTCTCCTTTGGAATCATCTTCCAGTCAGGGTCTGGGAGGCAGACACCCTCTCTACTTTTTAAGAGTAGGACTCAAACTTTCCTTTTTTGAAAAGCTTATAGTTTTAGAGCTAGCTCAGGCTTGGACCAGCCATTAGTTATTCTGTTAAAGACTCAGGACTGCTATAAGTTTAGACTGCTATAGACTCAGACTGGTACGAGCTCAAACTTTCCCTTGTCTCGTAGGTTCCTCTGGATCTCTCCGTAGACGGCCTGCTGCTGTGGACGTGCCAGACTCCAGCTGCTACAACTACTACTATCCGTCTCACCACTATCATCTCCTCTTCTCTTCTTCATCTCCCTCTATCCCTCTCCAACACGGTCTCAGCAGATGTTTGCCTAACATGAGTCTGGTTTTGCTGGAGGTTTCTGCCTGTTAAAAGGAAGTTTGTCCTTGCCACTGTAACTTGCTCAATGCTGCAAAGTGCTCTGCTCATGGTGGATTAAGATGAGATCGACTGAGTCCTGTCTGTAAGATGGGACTGGATCTATCCTGTCTTGGTGTGGGTCTTTGTTAATAATAGAACAGTGTACAGTCTACACCTGCTCTGTTTGGAAAGAGTAAACATTTGTTGAGATTTGGTGCTGTATGAATAAAGATGATTGATGTGACTTGGGTGTGATTTAAAGCATGTAGACTACTCCTTCTATTATCCCATATAAACTAACGTCACTGTTTGATATGATCATAACATCATTTAACCCTTTCAGTGTCCTCTGTTCTCCCAATTTTCACTGTGTGCTTTGTACCGTTACATCCTTAAAGGTCCCATATTTAAAACTTTGTATTTATTTATTCAAAACTGTGACATCAACAAGCTCATGCTTTTAGTTACCACAAACATCTCATTCTGCTCTTCATCTCCTCTCCCTTTTCTCTGAAGCTCAACGTGGCATCTCCATTGATGAGTAGATAATCTGAAAAACCTGGATTACTCTGTGACTGACTGATGAAGCATTCAGCGCTGAAAGGAGCTGGACTCATGGTCAAATTAATCTGAAACTGTCTTCAAGAAAAATAGCTCTAACTCCAACTCTGGAGCTGTTTCTGCTCTGAAACATTAATAGATTATAAATAATAAAGCAGTCTGATAGCGTGCTGTGCTGACGTTAGAGCATGCAGTGTTTTTCTTCAGCTCTGACACAGCTCAGAGGAGAGCGTCAACGATGTTTGCATTGCTTGTTTCTGTTGCTGATAAAATCACCTGTTTGTCTGCCGAGGTAAGGCGAGAGATGAAAAGCTTTAAGAAATGTTCCTCACCTTATCAAACATGCATCTTTTTCATCAACACAATATGTACCAAACATCTCAAATGTTGTTTTTTTTCAGACTGCAGCACAGAGAGCAGTGGGTGCAGAGAATCAAAAGAAAATAGCTGGAAATGAAAGGCAGCTGCACAATGAGCCAGTGAGTGGGACTGAAACGCCAACATACTTCTCCAAAAATGAGAAATTAGGACACAAAATTACAGAGATGGAAGATGATGGTGTGATTTTAGAAAAAAAGAAGGCAGGCTGCTTCAGCTCTTACCCAACAGGGAACTCCAGCAGGCACATGGGGCAGCTCTGCAGCACTCCTCCTCCTCCTGCTCCTCCACCTGCTGCTCCATCTCCTTTCTCACTCCTCTTCTTCTGCTTTGTATTCTGACCTTCCTCCTCCATAAAGACAGGGCGGTCCGATACCTTTAGTTGGCTTGGTCTGTCATCTGTCCGTCCTACTTTCCTCTCCTCTGTCCCTACAACACCTGATCCTCTTTTACCTTGTAGACATGTTTTCTTGATGTTGAGACTCCTCCTGCTGTGTGAGGACAGCTGTGGGTCTGTAGAGTCTAGTACAGGTTTGGTCTGAACTGGGAGAACCTGCTGGGAGGAGGGCCTGACAGGACATGGACTTGATGGAGGTTTGGAGGAGGTTCAGGGAATGGGGGGACCTCCTCTCTGAGGTCACACCACTGCAGATCGTCTTCCTTTAGAGCTGAGAATCTCTGTGGAAATTCAGAAAGAGGAAGAGTTGACTCTTCATAGAGGAGCACAATAAAGCACATCTTTCTTTATGAAGCCAAACCACATGCACCTCCTTCTGTCCTTTAATGACTCCTAAAACCTTGAGGAGCTGCAACATTTGGTCACACAGAAACATCATATTGATCTGTTATATTTCTGTTTTTGAAAGTCTGTGTTTTTCCTTCTTAAAAGCAGTTTAAGAAGTTTAATTCTTCTGTCTCATCCAGACCTCATTTGTAAGTTGGATCATAATTGGAATGTTTCAGGTGCAGTGAAAGGTAGAAAAATGAATGAAAAGGAAACAGATGCACAGATTATCCCAGACATGCAGGTCCTGACCAAGCGGCAACCTCCGGTTTAAAAATATGAGTCCAATACGGAAGTGCTAAACGCTGCAGCTCATCGAGGATCCGCTTGAGGCTGGCTCCGGAAGTACCGGAAGTCACATACACATGAATGGGAAAAGACGATCTTAACAGCAGAAATAAACATGTTTACAGCCTGGTACAAAAGACGAGTGTAGTCTGGATAGCTCATTTTCTCGATGTGCTCTCACTGTAGGGGGTATGGTCCTGACACATCTGTACTTCCCAGCAGGAGATGATCTGTGTCAGTGTTTTATTTTGGTAAGAAGGGGAAGAACCTTGGTAGAGCATGCAGGAGGGTGTGCGTGTTTAGTAAAGGTGTAGGAACTAGGGCTGGGTGATAATTATCGTGATATAATTTTTCTCATTGTAAATATAACAAATGTTTGAAAAAAACGTTTATTTAAATCTGTAATTTACATCCCCCAACCACTGAACGGCAATGTGCCTTAACCGCTAGTTGCCACCCAACATTAGACAGAAGAAGAAGACTGCATTGAACAGCCAATGATGTTGCAGGGTAAGAAGTAGGCGGGGCTTAAATACATTTGGAAAAACACTTATTATACACCAAAGACTTGCTTCCTGTCAGCACTGTCAAAATGATGGATACAAGAAGCTTATCAGAGAACTAAATCCAGACACAAACATTTGGTTTCTTCAGCTTTCACTCAGGAGCAAAAATCTGCCTTCAAATTTAAATGAAATAATGATTTGATATTTATCATGATAATTATCGATATCGACTGATATGAACATTTTTATCGTGATAACATCTTATCGCCCAGCTCTAGTAGGAACTCAAACTGGAAATCCAGGTGAACAGATATTTGTAGTGAGAACATGTTTATGAACACAGTTTTGAGGAGTACCTACCACTGTAGAGGGCTCTGGGAGTTCAGGAACCAGGTCCCAGTGCTGATTCTGCAGGTACGGCAGAGCAGACTCATTGTCAGGGCCCACAGAGCCTCCACAGCAGGATGCTGCTCTCTGCTCCACCACAGGCCTGCAGGAATCCCAGACCTGTACACCACAGAGACAGTTATCTGACTCAGAAGCAGGCTGTCTTGGTTTTTATTAGCTGTTCAAAGTCAAATGCCTGCTATGATAATCTTTGTTAGAAGTGTAGTGTCTGTTGTCAATTGCGGCTGTTATCAGTTTTAAACAAGTATGCAAACACAAGCCTGGGCCTCAATTTGGATGCAGCAAGGGAATGAAACGTCTCCACTTTGTCAAGTTACTTCTAAATAAGCCTGGAGTGTGCATTCCAATCACCTCACAGGATCAGTAAGATAATAAAGGCTATCTGTCTTGAGTTTGTCTTGTCCTCATCTCAACTTCAGATAAAAAAACAAGTTTTAGACTATCCAGAGTTTTTATTTGGTTCATGCAAACAGTGAAGTTCAAGATCATGAACATTGCACACAACCAAAAGGAACGCTTTGTCCAGCATTGAATGGAGAGCAGCAAACTTTGCTAGCACCAACCCTGGAGCGCTGCTTGCTTTCTGTTAGCACACCATGCTACTGCAAGAGTGGCTAACTCTGGTGATCTGGTAAAGTTAGGACCAAAGACTTTATAAATAATGGACGTAGTATCCGTGACGTCACCCATCTGTTTCTGAAGCACTGTTTTGAAGCCAATCGTCGGCAGGAGCCATATTGGAAATGCTGAACTCAACCTAACTTTCTGTCGAGCTAGTGTGAGGTAAAGAGGTGGGCTTTGAGCCTCCTAGCCAACAGCTACAGTGTTCCCGCCTGTCAATCAAGTCAGCTGTGACTCTCATAATAGAAAACTCATTATCTTAAAATCTTCTGAACTGCCGCGTGATGAAAAAATACACCCCCCCCGTACTGTGTGTGCTGATCGAGAAATGAGCTATCCAGACTACACTCGTTTTTTGTACCAGGCTGTAAACATGTTTATTTCTGCTGCAAAGATCAGCTTTTTGAATTAATGTTGTTTCCGGTACTTCCGGAGCCAGCCTCAAGCGGACACTCGCGAAACTGCAGTTTATAACACTTCCACATTGGCTTCAATTCTCAGAATTGCTGGCATGCCTGCACTAATACTAACTAATACTACCTAACTAATACTAAACCCCTGCACACACAAAGGCAGCTGGGGCCAAAAGCTTCCTGTGTCTCTGCTCTGTTGCTAGCTGTTGTTGCTGTAAATTCCCACCAGGAGCATCATGGGAAATAATCTCAACAGGAATCTGGTTGTAGTCCTATAAATAGTGACCCTGCAGGATGCCTAGTTTTTGCTAAATCTTGAGACAAATCTTCAGAAAGTACACATGATAAACCACCTGCTTTACTGTTAAAACATAATCTGCGTTGTTTCATTCAAATGTAACGATAGATTATAAATGTAGAATATAGCGTTGTCTTATTGGTGTAGATTAGTCCAAATTCTTCTCTAATATTCAGATATTAATAAAAGGAAGGCTCCACTTGATGAGATCAGTGAACATGTTTTGATCAGGACTGTGAAATGAGCTCAGCCGCACTCGCTCTCTCGCCTTTGACATCTTTGTCTGAAGTAAATTCAGGGAAAACCTCCCATACTGTCTGATTTAACACGACCCCCACTGTTCAGTGGGCTCTTCCTCTCTGATCACACTCTGCCTTGTCTTACACACTCTCCCAGCATGTTTGTGAAAATGACATCTCATTAGAAATCTGTTGCATTTTAACACATTTCTGACGAGTTCATCACGAGTTTCCAGATGTTGAAAAGTAGATTTAATCCTCTGACACCCAGCAGGGGAGAGGTAGATATGATGAAGATTTTAGGCTTCCTCTTTTTTTAAATTATTTGGTATGCATTTTTAATCTGTCAATCAAATTATTTATGAAACGTCTCTTTGATGTGGTGCACAGCGTGCTCCTGTGTCAATTACAAAGCCAGAGAGGGAACATGTAGATCCGACCCCGCTGCATACATTAAAAAAGTGAAGTCAAATGTTTTTAGAAACGAGAACAGGATGGATGCATAATTGCTGTCAGATAACTTTATCTGTTTGGTGTGAGTGGAAATGTAAACAATCTCTCCTGTGTGTTTGAATGCTCTTATTATCTACCAGCACACTCCCAGCTGACCGTTTCCACGAGGATTGTTTCCTGGAAACTCTCAAAGAATAGTTGTCTCAGCTTGGGTTATCCTCTCAGTAAGTTATGAATTTATTATGTCCATGTGTGCGATCTACCGCATCCTCAATGCATTCAATCCTGCCCTCTCTGAGCTGGATGTTCTGTTTTTTGTTGACACTGTGTGGGAGAGGAGTTAATTCAATTCTATTACTGAGGTTAAATTCTCATTGGCTCTCTTTCCTGTTTTTTAAGCACTCATCTACTCTCCATCTATGCCTCTCATTACAGGTTCCATAACATAGCATAGAATAAGTTATATTCAGCTCATGGATGTGGAGCTGAATACTGCAGCACAACTTCGCCTAAATCAATCCTATACAGTCCAGTAGCCTGTTGCACCAGCCGTGCGTTGGTTCAAACGTAGCTTAGTTTGAACGTAATTTCTTATTTAGGATGGAGTTTACACTCTACCAACTTTTTGGGAGTTGCACCAGCTGAGATAGTTCCAGCATCAGCCTAAGTTACATCTCAATACACTTAGCTCCTAGTAGGTGTAAAGTCCTCCGTAAAGTACCGGTTGCCATGGCCCGTCATTTTGAAAGCTGGGATGATTTTGAGGATGAGGAGACACAGAGGGTTCACCTAGCTGTATTACGTCGGCAACGCTTAGTCCGCACAAGATTACATAATTTGGAAAAATATGATGAACAAGATTTGCACTCTCGAGTATTACCGTATGTTGTAGTTGATCATTTTATCACTCCATGTCACTGTTATTAAACACACTATAGATTAAGGATTTAGGCTCTAGTTATCGCCTTACGGTGACACTTTATCATGATTTACCTTTTGTTGTTGTTCGAGGCAGTTGGTGGAAGTTTGTTTGTCAGTTTCGAGACGATTAGGCTGGAAAGATAACAATGTAACAGCTAGGGATGGGTCAGGATTTTCGAATGCTTGAATATTCTAACTGCTAACTGCATTTAATAGCAAAAGAAGAAGAAAACATTACTGTAGAGGTTTGACATTCAGAAACAGATAAAATTTCACACACACACACACACACACATACACAGAGAGAGAGAGACACAGATAACTCCTTCAAGTGTGTTTGTGGCAAAGTGTCTGCACAGAGTTGAAAAATATAAACCTTTAAAGCTTAATTCTTTAAGGACTTTGTCCAGAGTCATGATTTGAAACACTCAATGCATTTCAACAAACTCTTGTTCACCATCTAACCGTATAATAAAGTTGTATGTCTTTTTTTTCTATCTCTTTAATTTACTTATATGTAATTATATTTCCTTTGACTCTATTTTGGAGTGTCTATCTCTCTACATCGCTGTCTTTATTGTACCTCTCTCTGTGTTATTTTCAAGTGGCAACGTCTGGTGTTAGAAAAATAAAGCCAAATGCAGAAGGCCCAAAACTGCAGTACCTTGAGTGTCCACTTGAGGCTGTCTCAAAAATCCCAGACAGTCCCATTGAGGTCCATGAGGAAATGTTTATTTTTACAACAGAAATAAACACTGGTGTAAAAATTGGTTGGAGTTGAAATAACCCATTTCTCTGCACACTGCACAGGTTGAAGAAAATTTAATTTAAGAGTTCTGCATAATCAGGGCGTGGTTAACAGGCAGGCACACTGTAGCTGTTTGCTAGGAGACAAAAGGCCCGTCCAACATAACAGCTGTCATTGGGCTTCAGATCCTCCAGTGCTCTGGATGTCTCAAGATCAAGACTGAAAACCAAAAGTGACAGAGAACCTAAACTTTGGTACAACCCGCCAGGGGAGATCCGGCCTGCAGAGTCTGTCTCTGTTTTTATTTCACTACTAGAGACACACCTTAACACAAAAATTTCTATTCTGTGATTATATTTTTAATGCTGTGTCTCTAATTTTATTTGCATGTTGCTTATAATGCCTTTCAGCTTTAATTATGTTTGATTTATTGTCTTTTGTCACCTGTATTGAACAGTGCTTTACAAATAAAGTATTCTTTTTTCTTAACAGTTTGTTTTGATGGACTGATTCCTCTCTGACACGCCCGTCCCATGATATAGATTTCCTAACCCTCCTGTTTCCCTCAAATTTACTAACATATTTCATCCTTGGGGTCAATTTGACCCTGGAAAAAAACTCCAGAAACTGATCTTTACCCAGGTTTATATGTCAGGTTCTTTATGTTTCTTTGTTGACTACCTAAATAGACTTTAAATAAAACATATTTCATGCATAAACACAATTTAAAGCATTCAGAAGGACTTTATTTGTAAAACAGAACATCAAACTGCTGCAAGTTTGTCATGCTCTCGTCGGCCCTGCCTTGTTTCTATGTTATCAAAACGTATGACACAGGACACATCATTGAATGTCTTTAGAGACATGGTGGCTGGAAGTATATATCTCAATCTAAAGGTTGCCGGTTCGATCTAAGCTCCTGCAGTCACATGCCGAAGTGTTCTTGGTTAGTGACCTCAATATAATCCAATAGAACCAAAACAAATGTGTGTAAATCTTAATATTTCTTATGTTATATATAGCTAACCA
The DNA here is from genome assembly GCF_009762535.1 of Notolabrus celidotus. Lineage (NCBI taxonomy): Eukaryota > Metazoa > Chordata > Actinopteri > Labriformes > Labridae > Notolabrus > Notolabrus celidotus. The sequence goes on along the minus strand of NC_048282.1, from coordinate 12,147,995 downwards.
GCCTGGATTCAAACTGATATCATATCAACATTTTAATTTTACGTTTTACCAGTGGTCCCGATTAAATTAGGAAAAGTCATGAAATATGAAGCCAAAAAAATGTTTTAGACATTAATTTAGATACGTAAACATTGAATGGGGTCAAATTGACCCCAAGGATAATAGGAGGGTTAAGTGTTATTCTGAAAGTTAGAGTACCGGTACCAACAAGAGAATTGTGATACATTTAAAGACAGCTTCAAGCAGCCAGTAAAAATAGTTTAATCTAGTTAAGTCCCGCCTCTTCAAGTAAGACAGCCAATCATAGTTCAGGATTTTGGGGCGACTCATGCCACCTCTATGAGCACACCTCATAAACCGAGCTCTCACCATTAAAATAGAAGTTCTATGAATGATAATTTATCCGCCGAATTATTCATGAACATCCACCAGTTAGTATGAGGCTGTTTAATGTTTCTCAAACAATGACATTCATCTGATAAGCAGGGAAAACATTAAACTCACGAATTTTAAAGCGGGTCCGTTACTGACATGACTGAACTCACCTTTGAGCCTCTGAGACCGTGACGTCACCAGAGATTATCGACGTATGACTCTTTTTCTGTGTTCCTCTTGAACATGTATCCGACTGGACATCCTCCACAGCAGTTTTTCTACGTTTCAGTTTAGACTTTGAAGGATTGTCAGCCATTTAGTCGAGAAACTTTGGGGAGCAGCTTCGAAATTTCGCGCTGTTGTGAGGAACGGGGACTTCCTGATACCTCAAGCCTGACGTCACTTCTTTTTAGCCAATTGGGGAAGATTTTCCGCTGGACATCCCCTGCGCATGCGCCCCAGTGCATGCCAACCGAGTAAACACGGGGGGAAAGATACTGTACCGGGAGGTAAGGCAAGTTTATCTCTCAAGCACCATCCAAAGCAATTCAAAGTGCTTAACACAGCATATAAACAGAACACAAAACATTATATGAAATGTTGCATTTCACGACACCTTTTTAATGTTTACAATAATAACAACACACTTTGAGTATTTTTTAAGTCTTAGTTTCCTCTTCCCCCTTATTTCTCAGCATGTTTAACGTATAGACTCGTATGACAGTGTTGGAAATTCCCAAGTTAACACATCAGTTAAACTCATCCTCTTAGTATTTCCAAGAAATGTTCTCTTCATAAAGACAACAAGACCCTGAAATGTTGCAGTTATCTGATTTCAACAGTTCACTCACCCTCCCCGTTTTATTTATTAGGGCGATCAGAAAAATGAAACCTTTAATGCTCAAGCTTGAGTCTCCTTTCACTCTAATTTTAACTTCTTCCACCCCCTGTGACACTGTAAAGACAGACTTAACATTATTCACCTTATCTGTCAGTGGTCATAGGGCTTATTAGTGTAAATTATTGTGAGGGATGAATTGTAACTGATGAATAAAATATTTTACCTAGCAGGTGCTTTCTGTTGCAAAAAAGTTACAGCCACTCCTGCTGATATTAAACTAAGACCTCCCAACTGCAGTTTAGTGGGCACAGCAGGGTACGATTCACATTGCTTTTACATACAGGTGCTTAATCAAAAGGCAATAAAGTAAGGAAAGTCAGGGTTTTCACTTGACCATGAAGAGGCTGCTTTTTTAAGAAAAAAAAAGCGTACTTCAGATCCTTTAAAATCGTATTAAATGAGGTTGGTTTAAGATCTCGATTGAAAATCTAGGTAAGAACCTGATTCCACTGAGCTAAAGGATTATGTAGTTGCCCTTTTGTGCTTTAAATTCTTCCTTACAAAGCTTCTCTGGCTATATATCAAAGAGAGGAATTTAAATGATATGAAATGTTTTTGTGGACTTTGGAGGAGTCTAACTGTGAACAAGGCCTTAAAATGCAAAGGGTGAAAGTCGGGCATTGATTAAACCATCTGCCCTTGATTTAAATCATCTCTTTGTAGCAGCCACCTAAGCGGATGCCATTGATTATTTTGCCTTAAATAACACCCTGCTCTGGTACCATAGAATATAATATTATCAGATATTATTGAATTTTAAAATACATGGGACTGTTTTTAACATATTGATGTAATTTATTCATGAAAAAAGTTATAACCTTCCTCTGACTTCACTACAACATTAGTTAGAAAATAGCTCAGAATGTGGCAAATTTGTAGGATCTCTTCCTTCCGTATACAAATATGACAGAAAAAACAAGCTCTAACAATATCTTTCTTTCTTTTGTCTGAAAACCCACCAAGGAAAATGGCTTTAAAGCCTTTTTGTGTCCTTGAGCGGAATTTCTCCCCCCGAAAATCAATTTTTTTTAATAAAAATTAAAGTCAGGACCATCAGTGAGAGTCCTGCAGTGGTCCTTGAAAAATACTTTGAATAGTGATTTTAGTCAGACAAAATCTGAAATCTGAAATGCAATCCAAAAAAATGTAATTTACAAAATAAATTAGAGGATAGAGACATGATAATAACACCAAACAAGATATCTAAATGCCTTAATGTGCTTCAGATCTGGGATTGCACCAAAGACATACACAGACAGGCCTTCATTACTTTTTTTTTTTTTCTAAACAATAACATGTTCCGCCACATCTTAAAACCCCTAAACACCTAAAAACATGCTGAAATTTTCAGGGTGAGTGGCATGTGTGAACGCAAGTGGCCGACATTTTCACCAAGACTTTACTCAAACTTGTTCCTGCAAGCCCCCTGGTAAAAATTTCTTGTAGAAATCGGGGTGAGCTGATGTGATATAGGAGAGCGAGTGAACTAGGAAGCTAGTTTTGTTACCTGTGTGTACCTGGAGGAGCAGCACATAGCAGATGAATAAAATCATGTGAGGGTGAAGAAGTAGAATAATTTACAAGATGCAAAGAGAAAAGATGTCTGCACATCCGTTTGTTTACATGTAGCATCGGTATAAATGCAAAAATTGTCATCATACTGTATGTCTGTCTCTGCTGTTTCTATGAAAATTTCAAAACACTTTCAAGTTCATGTGTGGCAGACATTTATGTTTGTTTTCTGCTTTTGCAACTCTGGAAATACGAGCTGTTTATCCAACATTTAGTCGAGGCCTCAAGAGAACAACAGGAATTGACTTATCACAAGAAAATGGAGAGTTCATGAATGCGCGTATGTGTGCTTAGGGTTGCTGCAGTGATTGTGCAAAACAAGGCGATACAAACTCAAGAAAACAAAGACAATAACTGAAGTCAGGTTTGTACAGTCGGCTCTGGAATTAATAAAGAAGACGTTCATTAAAGCTGCTTCTGTTTTGTCAAAGTCATTGCTAGAGAGAGACATCTTGGTCACCATTTCAGCCCGACTCTCGATGGATGGTCGGATGGATATTGTGCAAGATTTCCTATGAGTGTTATTTGCTTCTGACTTTAAGCAGACTAATCTCACCTAAAAATCCACTCTGACTTTAAATACTATAGATATTGTGTCACTTTAGCACAAGGATCCCTCCTCAGTAAAGATGGTTACATCATAAGGAGGCTAACTGTTATGATAGTACTGTGTTCCCTCTGCTAGGACACACATACAGCGGAAAGTTGAAGTCATAGTAATGGTGGGACTTTCTGAGTCTTTTAAGCTTTTGGCCAGAAGAGAGGGACCAACGCAGAGCGGCTGCAATTATGCAACGGGAAAAAAACAAGGGAAAGCTGGACTCAAAGGAAGGAAAAGAAAAGAAAGGAAAGAGAAGAAGAGGGGAGAGAGAGCGATATTTCAAAGAGCGGAAAACAGCACTATGGGAAAGCCTGCCACTTTGAAATAAGGTGAGAGCATTTTTGGAAACAGTGCCACGTCAGATGAGTATTCCAGAAAGATCCTGAACTGCTGACATTAGACCATCCTTTTTTTTTCTACCTCTACCGCAGAGGGGAAGAAACACAAAAGCAGAGCAGTGGGCCAGCCCTGCGGTCCTCGGTGCTACTCTGGGAAAAAAGCAACCCGGCGCCTGGAAAGAAACGTTATGTCATCCGTCCCACGTGATGATGTGTTGTTCTCCGCTGCCATGGAGACTGCGAAGACAGTGGGGAGAGTAAAAGTGAGGTATCGAGGTTCTGTTTGAGTTAAAGAAACACAAAAATGTGTTATATCACCAGGCAACTTCTCCGAGGAGTGAGGAGAACATAAACATGACTTCACTCAGGTGTTCCTTGTGGACTGGAGCCAGCTGGAAGACTGTCAGGAACTTGGAAGTTGATTTTATGTTGAAAGCATGGACTTAAAGATGTTTCAGAATTATTAAAACATTCCCCAGTCTTTCCACAAATGTGTTCCCCAGTCCTTGCTATAGCAGCCTCAAACAAGCTTCTGCTTAAGTCAGGTCGGGCTCACGTCTAAGTTCTACAGCTGGTGTCGACAACTTTGAGAAACTTGAAAGAGTTCTCTAGCTATTGAAAGTTTCCAGTCAAAAATCATTTAGGCCACTTCCCCAAACATAAGAGCCGCCCCTGAGTTAGTTGTATGCAGATGAGTCCACAGAAGAGTGTTGGGGAGATGACCTCAGCGTCACAGCTCTGCTCCAGGACTCTTTGTGATTTTCCACTCACCCACCTCTGCTGTCCTCTGCCTGCCGACCACACCTACACCGTCAGCCAGCTCAAGCCTGGCACACACCGTACAGGCGTATTCGTGTTGGTGGAATGTCAACTCACACTGCTCGCGTGAATTGTTTAAAACTCACAACTAGAGCTCAAGAATTACGTATTCTCACTGTACAATATAGTCTCCTTTGAAAGTCAAGAATACGATTTCAACAATAAATGTGGAGAGCAATTATCAATTTTCGAATTATCAAATGCAGAGGCTGCTTACGCGTAGAGCTCGTGGTAGAGCTGTTGCATTAGATGCCCAGACGGTGATAATGTTATGGCTGATTGGTGTGTTTGTGTATTTCAGTTGTTCACATCACACGCTGTATCCTCATGGTGGTTTTAGATGCTGTCTACCTTTTTGCACAGGTGGAATAAGGAGGGGGAAAAAAAGCCCTAAAGTTGTGGCCCAGCTTTCACCTTGCAAGAGTGCAATCTGCTGACCAAAATTTCTGACATCTATAGGATAATGTATCATTAGCTGGTGGTTATGGGAAATAAAATACCTTCAGTGTGAGACAAATTATTCCTCATCAGTAAGCGTTTCATGGTGACAGGATTCTTATCTCCCTGTTGCGGTAGATTCAACATGAAACTGTCTTCATTCATTCTCCTTTTTCTCTGAGTTCTGCGGTTCACACATCTTTAAAAATAGACAAGTCAATGTCACATCTTTGAACCCTGCCGCTATCATCACCACAGCTCACCTGCTCAGCTAGTTACAACCAATTAGATAGCTGGAGAATAAGTAAGCAATAATCTGACCAATTGGGAGCAGCTGTTTGAGACACCAACAGCCCTCGTGACCTCTTATACAACAAGCAATCAAGCTGGAATTCAGCCCGACTTCAGAATCAGTCCAGTAACTCAAAAGACATAATTTGCTTCAGAAGATCATAGTCCAAAAGCCCCCCAGTGGACATCTTTCTGTGACATCACACTGGGGATGAGAGGCCTAAATATTGATATCATGTCTTACTGATGTGTATCCATGTGAAGCCATCCAATTATTTCACGAGTCCACCAAAATGTTTGGATGGACAGAAACAGTCCCTGGACAGTCACAAACACAAAACTTTATTCCTTCTGCTGTCAGAGTTTTGGATTAATTGGTCTCTTCCGGGCCACCAAAGATGCACAATGAGAGACGATGCTGAGGATTTGATGGATTTTGCAGCTGCACCCGAGAAAATATCTACTTCCACTGAAGGATTTCATAAGAAAAGGTCATATCTAACTCTAATAGATAGAAACTCTGCAGACTGACGCTCTTTGTATCAGGTTTGGTACTGTGGATGCTGTAGTTTGGTTTAGTTTTGGACCTCTAACTAACCGCTTAATGACAGAAGTTTGAAATCACAGTTATCGTGTGAACATTTTGACCAAACAACGTGAGAACTTCTCCTGCAGTCGGACCTCTCTGCAGCTGAAGGGCTCAAACTTTAAGACTAAAATACTTAAAAGTAAAAGTAGTCTGCTTTTTGAACCAGAGGACCCCTTCGTCCCACTTTTATCTGCTGTATATCACATTCACTTAATTCGAGAAGTGAAAGTAGCATGCCTTGACTTGTTCTTTGTTTGATTAAAAGTCTTGTCAGAGATTCCTTAAATTCAGATCAGGTAATTTGTGTGACTGCTATTGAGATACAATGACAGAGTAACTTTGCTAAAGACGTTATGAGGTGCATTGTTTGAAGAAAGGGTGGAGAAGGTTCGGAGTCATGGCTGTAGCGTCAAGCAGGAGCTTCATGTGAGAGAGGAATAAATAAAAGTATGTCAGAGCAGGATGAGCAAAGATGAGTTCATGTGGGAGAGTAAAAGAAGAAGAGGTTGCATACTGCATGCTGGTGTCTGTCTGAATCTCTGGAACCAGGCTTGGCTTTCTCTCCTGACTGTCTCACAGCTCTGTCCTTGATGAGACGAGGCGTCTGAAGGCAGCTCACGCTTTGTATCGCACTTATATCCATTACCACTTAATGTATACAGACAGAGATACAGTATCACAGAAAGGTGCTGTAACAGAGCTCAGTGCTGCTCACAAGATGGATTACTGTCAGACTGATGGACCCAGCAGGGCTCTGCTCCTCCTCCTCAGGAAGGGTCTCTGTCTGCAAGCTGAGAGGGATGGGGTCCTGCCCCGCGGCGCCATCATCGAAAACATCACTGACCATGATCGCTCTATTGATTGTCCTCCATGCTGCTTTCTGTGTGGGTGTCACTACTCAGATCATCTACAGGGTTAGAGCAACACGCTCAAACAAAGAGATCTGCTGCATCTTGTGTCAGGAACCATCAACTGTATGTCTATTTCAAATATCTCCTCCAACCACAACATAGCCTTCAGGAGCGATAGCTAATGCTTAATTTTAAAATACTTTTGGCCACTCCTTTTTTAGGGGAAGGGGCTTATCCTTTTGCTCCAAGGCCAAAGTTGTCGCCCTACTTCCTCCCATGCTTGCACACACACTTTTCCAAAAACATGAGTAGAACGCTTCCTTTTCCATAAGTTCCCTTTAACAGTCTGACTGTAACTATAAGGAGTTTAAAACGGATTAGAGAGATGACGTCTAAGAGCAGATTGTTAACTGCACTTGCATGCAGACATCTGTTTATGAAGGTTGATTGAAGCTAAATCAACCATTTGATGACCACTTATGGGCTCCAGCATTGCATCATGGTGCTCCACCTTCTTTTCCTGCATAGAGTCGGTGCTCACTGAAGAATAATGATGGTGCTACAGGTATTACAAATTTAATTCAGAATACTGGTCCCTGGCATTATCTTTAATGTCCACTAGGGGGCGACTCCACTGGTTTTAAAATCCAGTTTGATTATACATAAGTCAATCCTAAACATGTCCTAATTAGTTTATGGTCTCTATCTCTAGTTTCAAGTCTTCTTCAACACAGCATGATGTTCATTTAGTAAATGATGGTCCCATTTAGAGTCACAGAGAGCACGAAGAGGGGAGGAGTCAGACAGGGGACACCTGGGACTGACAAGTTCTGACAACCTCAGCTTATGTAGCAGAGTGTGCTCACCCTCTCTCACATATATGGTCTCTTCTGGTTGACAGAAAACAGAAACTGATTCAATCTACAGTAAAGAACTATTAGGTGCTGTGTCTGCGAATGCTGTTTTTTCTGCACAGGCAGTGCCTATTTTCCATTCAAGCCCAATGTGATTCAGCGCCCTCAGCGCAAAAACATCCTCAGCGTCTGCTGATTTCTGTCTCAGCGCTCTCAGTTTTAAACAGTTCAACTTTTGGAACATAGCCATTTCACTTCTTAATCACCAATCAGAATCAAGAAGGAGCAGGACTTCTGATATCAGCTTTGTCAACAACAATGGCGGAGGTTTGTATGGAGGAGAAAAGTTACCACACTCGTTTTTTCGAGGTACAATTTCCATGTTTAGAGCTGCTGCTAATGCTATGACACGATATCCATCAATAGTTTTTACAGTTTCTTGATGAAATACTGTTGAAAGAAAACAAGGATGAAGCATACAGAGGATTTTAAAACAGATGGAATGGTCTTTATTTAGGGAAACGGAAATACTGCAGGACTACTTTCATAACCTAGCAACAGTAAATCCTGGTGAGAAGCACTCTGAAATTGAGGTCGTGGGCGCTCCCAGCGCAAAAAATGTCTGTAGTAGACACGGCACCTTATGTTGTGTTGATTGTGGCGTCCCCTGTGGACAAAGTGGTCACTTGTCTTTGCTGATTTTGTCCTGCTCATGTGTAAGTGATGTCTTCTGACTTAAGATCACCTAATGTCTTTCTTCTCACTGTGAGTCTTTGTTGTGGTAATTTAATTAAGTCTGTTTTGGCAGCTTGTTGTTGAGAACACTAAAAATGACCTTATAGAAATAACCTGTCTTCTTCCTCATGGTCTGTTTTGCTTTTGCAGATCTAAAAGAGGAATCCAAGTTAATTTCAGACTGCTTCATAATACGCTAAAAGCTTCTCACTGGAGCTTTAAAGGCTTTATCCACCAGTGAGGAAAAAACAGGGGACACACTTACATAAAATGTATGTGCATATTGAAGGTTTTTGATTCATTTGTGGTTGTTTTTATGGAGTTTCATTGAACTATTTTTTATTTTACCCAATGCAATATTTGGGCAACATGTTTCATCAGTGATTAAAGCATTTCTATTTGTAGAAATATTTATGGGTCCTGATCTGGTCTACATTGAATTTGCCCCTAGGACTCCTGCAGGGGAGGACCGTTGCAGGTCTTGCCCTCTGGCTGCCTCTAGGCCGCAGTTACAGCAGTGTTAGGCTAGGGGGCGCCACAGGAACAGCAAACTGCTTTATCAGTTCAACTCTGACACACGTGACCCCTGAGGTTAGCTCATGAAGTTTTCTTCTTAATAAATCACCCCTTCTTTACTGTAACTTTTCCACCTCATAAAACAAGTTTTAAAGAGAGAATGTGAAGAAAGAGGGGATTTCCTACAAACACACACATTAAAAACTGTTTCACTCCAATCAGTGTTTACAAGTTAAACTTCTACTCCATGCAAAAGCGTATTCGTTAGTAAGCCAATAATCAAACATACTTTTGTTATGCATTTCAAATAATGTACTCAAATTAATGCATTTTTAGCAAAGTCTAAAAAACTAAATATTCCGTAAAGCTGGCTCAGCAGAAATCGAACTTGTATGCGCAAGTTTCAGCATTAGTCGGCCTTCATAGTCTTAAAAAAGGCTTATGTTTATCAAAAGATTAAATGTACTTATTTGAAATGACTTAATTGTAGTAAATGAGCGCCTTTTAACAGTTTCTACTCTCTAATCTGTGAACAAAAAGAAAAACAACACTCCTCTCTAGTCATTTCATGAGCAGGATTGTCTCTCAAGGTCTCCAACACATGAAACTTGTTTACTTGCCACCTCTTGCCAAACATTTTTAACACTTTCAGGCAGAAGGAAAATAAATAAACCGCAGTCAGTCGAGCATTTTGCATTTCCCCTTCCAAAGCTAAATTTGTCTCGTCTCGCAGAACACCTCCTATCCTCTTTTTTTATTCTGCAGCCAAACGATTCACAGGAACTCTCGCTTGTCCTTGTGCTGCGTTCAGGGCCTGTAGGGAAAATGGAGATTGTGACCCTTCTGGATGAAACTTCATCACTGCAGGTTTCTGTTGATGACAAATGAGTGAGTCAAACATGAGTCAAACCTGACTTTTTTACAATTAAAGCATCATTCAGATGTCTTTTTAAACACTCTCTGCAATCAAGTAGAAGTAGCAAACATTCAAATATAAAAAGGTAAAAAGGTTAAAATATCAATCACGTCAAAGTAACACGCATTTTCATTCACTGAAACTAGAGAGGCATGACTGGAGAGAACATGATGAAAAATGAATGTCAGGAGTCTGCTTTTCGAAGTACTGAACTATCAGATCAGTTAATATGTATTAATGCAATTTAAATAAAGGCTTCTCGGTTTCAGCCAATCACAGTCCTGCATGCAAGGCTTCTGAATGTGTTGCACATTTCATTTTGATGAACTGTTACAAATGACTAAATATAAAAAACCAAAACTTCTCTTTATGCAGTTATATGATAGAATGTCTTACTTTTGATTTGGTTGTATATAAATTAAAATGGTAGAAAGTGGTGCACTAAATGAATGCAGAAAATAGCGTGAGGATGCTTCCCTGGCCGCTCCACTACATCCATAACCCTCCTTCAGAGTTAGAACAAAGAATACAACCGCTGATAAAATACAGAAGAGTTTCATGCATTTGTGTTATTACAGGTCTTTGCCACAATCATAATGTCATCAGGATGAGTTATTTTTCCCGATTCATCAACAATCATATATCTTTTATTTGCACACTCAACATTTACCAACTTACAAAGATTTGATCTACCACTAAGGATTATTTTTCTTCCCTCTCTTGCAGAGTTAAGGACTTTGATTTCCAACCGCTGGGTTTCAAGTTGTAACTGTTTTTTTTGTGTTTGATTTTGTTCTCTGCTTGTTTTAATGAAGCCTGTAATCTGGAAGGTACTCCAAATGAGGGACACCTCAGTCCTTTCGAGAACAAATAAAGGTTTGAATGAATAAAAAGTGCACATCTCTGCACAGCTTCACTTTGAAAAACAGATGTTTTAGTTTTGTTTTTGTGTTCTGTATTGCCCATGAATATCTTAGGTGTATTTATTTATGTATTCCTTGCATATACTGTATAAGGCTAATTATTTTGATTCAATAATTACTGGAAAGTTGATTCTGATTTGAAAGCTTCCGGTTGATGACTGGGGAGTGTTAATGTGTATCTAAGATTTAGGAACTTTACACAGAGCTCTAAATCTGCAGAACTTTATTTATCGGATTTCTTTACTTAGCCTTATTTTATTTTTTTTAAATACAAACTTCCCCTTTAAATTCCAGTGGACTGGGACAACAGAGTGACATGTAAATGCAGACGTTGTGTACTAAAGTTTATTCTCCGTCGCTGCAGAAAACATTGAAACTCGACGTTTATCGATTTTTCCCATGGGACGTGAACGCAGCCTCTCCTTTCTTCTTGCGCTCTCTCTGCAGGGCAGCAGGGGGTGATGGCTTGTTCCTGGAAGAGCCCAGCCTGCCTGCAGAGTCACTCACATTCCTGGCTGGGATTCAATGACTGAGCCAGACACACAAACACAGAGGGAGGGGGCGCGTGAGAGAGCGCGAGAGAGAGACCTAGACGGAGCGCGAGGGTGGGAGAGAGAGAGAGAGAGAGAGAGAGAGAGAGAGAGAGAGAGAGAGAGAGAGAGAGAGAGAGAGAGAGAGAGAGAGAGAGAGAGAGAGAGAGAGAGAGAGAGAGAGAGAGAGAGAGAGAGGCTGGCTCTCAGACTTCTCATCTCCATACAGTCAGAGTGAACTGCGGGGGCAGACGGAGCGGGTTGCTGCAGTCCTCGACAGCGGAAAGAGCCGCAAATAAGGATTTTTTCATCGAGCTGTATCGACCCACAACTCCTGCTTTTGTTTCATTTTCGCCTACTTCTCTTTGGAATCCAACAAACGGAACTTTTCTCTTCTGTGGAGTTTGGAGAGCCGGGTTTTCTCCGGATATGGACAGTCTGCGCCCCGCTGCAGGGAGCGACTGGCCGGTGTTCACTCTGTAGGCTCGGAATAAAACTGTAGTCTGGGACTTTTCTCACTGGATGTTTGATGAAGCGCTTCACATTTTCGGTCACTTCTGGGACGCCGTGGATATACCAGGTTAAGGAACGGATAGATACTCGTGATTCCCGGTCGACGTCAAGAAGGATTTACGCTTCTAAAGTTGCAAGAAAAACATGGAGACTGTAAGTCGGCAAAGCTTCCAGCCTCACCCGGGACTGCAACAAACTCTGAAGCAGTTTCACCTCAGCTCTATGAGCTCCCTGGGCGGACCAGCGGCTTTTTCTGCCCGGTGGCAACATGAGCTCCTCTTCAAGAAGGACGGCAAGGAGCCCGAGCCGGTCCTGCAGCATCTGCCACCTCCGGTGATGCCGGGCCCGCTCTTCATCCCGTCGGACCGCTCCACGGAGAGGTGCGAGACAGTGCTGGAAGCCGAGACCATCTCGTGCTTCGTGGTCGGCGGGGAGAAGCGCCTGTGTCTGCCGCAGATCCTCAACACGGTGCTGCGGGACTTCAGCCTGCAGCAGATCAACTCGGTGTGCGACGAGCTGCACATCTACTGCTCCCGGTGCACGGCGGACCAGCTGGAGATCCTCAAAGTCATGGGGATCCTGCCCTTCTCTGCGCCGTCCTGCGGCCTCATCACCAAGACTGACGCGGAGCGGCTCTGCAACGCCCTGATCTACGGAGGAGCTTACCCGCCGCGCTGCAAGAAGGAGCTGAGCGGAGGAGGCGCGCTGGAGCTCGAGCTCACCGAGAGGAGCTTCAAAGTCTACCACGAGTGCTTCGGCAAGTGCAAGGGCTTGTTCGTACCGGAGCTGTACTCTAGCCCAAACGCAGCGTGCATCCAGTGCATGGACTGCAGACTCATGTACCCGACGCACAAGTTCGTGGTGCACAGCCACAAGGCGCAGGAGAACAGGACTTGCCATTGGGGCTTCGACTCGGCCAACTGGAGGGCGTATGTCCTCCTGGGCCAGGATTACACGGGAAAAGAGGAGAAGGCACGCCTGGAGCATCTCCTGGACGAGATCAAGGAGAAGTTTGACTTCGCCAACAAGTACAAGAGGAAAGCTTCGTCCAGGGTGAGTCCGTCTTACTGCTGCGCCTCGACGTGCAGCTCTTATTCTGCTCTCCGCTGTCTGTACTCGCTGGTTAGTTTATCCCCCTCTTTGCTCAACATCCAGTTTATGCGTTGAGCTCATTTAAACTGCTGAAGCTGCATGTTATCCTCCTCTTCCTCCCTCTGGTAGCACAGATATTTAATTTCAGCAGCACATCAACACTTGACCATGCTGTGTGCCCCCCCTCAGTGGACCCCTCTGGCTTTTAAAATTGTGTTTGAGGGTGCTTGAAAAATCTACCCACATGCCTCTAGAAATAGTTCCTACTGGAGGAAGTTCTGCGAATCCCTCAGAGGATTCCCTCCAGGAACAGAAAAGATCTCAGTTCCAGAGATCGTAAAAAAGGTTAATCCTGATTCCTTACTCGTTTCTCGGAAATGCATCTTGTGCTCCCCTTATCGCCTTGATGTCAGTGCGTAAAATGTGTGTATCAGTGAAGGAAGCAGTCAGTGTTTGGTCATCATTGACATGTTGTCACTAATTGAGCCTCACCCAGCGGTGACAACAGAACACCTCTGCTAGTCATAAAGCCATTATTTACCTCTCAGGCTGCTCTTTATGAGCCTCCACTGTAAATACAATCTCATTTACCAACAAATGGCTCAAAGGGAAACAACAGCCAGAGGAGGGGGAGTGTGTGTGTGTGTGTGTGTGTGTGTGTGTGTGTGTGTGTAGATTAAACATGAGCTCAGACAAAAGTGAGGGAAACATTCACAGTCACTCCTCCAGATTTAAAGTATTTCCTACTGCACACACTCCTTCAGCTCCGGGATTATTACTGTTTAGTCATGTTTTTGATGCCGTGGGGACTGTGGTGTCACATTATCTGTTTGTGGTGTTAGTCTGGCTGCTGTGTGTCTCGCTTTCTGTGGGTTGAATATGTGTTACTGTCTGCTCCACAACTATGCGAACAGTCCTTTTTGAGCAGAAATGTGAAACCTCTGCAGATTCAAGATTCTTAAATGTGAGGATTTGTTTCTTTTCCGTTATAATTTGTGACAGTGAATGGGAATTTCTTTTTGGTTTTCAGACCATTGGTGGCATTAAATAAGCAGTTTGAAGGACTTGTCTCAAAGTTCTTGAAATTTAGGATGATTTTAAAAACATTTAATGGACCTAAAGACGTGATAAACATAATCATCAGCATCCTCGACTCTGGCTCTGCTCTGCTTGTGTTTTCAGACTAAACTGACTGTAAAGCTGCATGAAAAGATGGATTATAATCTGTATTTTGGTGTGCAGGCAGGCAGGAGTTTGTAGAGTTGGGTGGTAGTCTGATAAAAGGGATCCCACCCCCACCCCTCCCCCCTTAGAAAAAAAGGCTAGTGCAACCATTTGCATGAACTGTTACACATGAATGGAGTTGATGAAGCAGGGTTTAGAAGTATTGTGGTGGAAACATAATATGATCCCAACAAAGAGGAGCATTCAGCAAACATCAGAACTCCCCCCACCCTCAAACATCCACCTACCCCGGACCCACCACCTACCTCTGACACACACAGGAACACACACACTGACTCACTCCACCTCACCTTCTTTAATCTGGAGGCTCCAGATTTTTGACGCTGAGATGTTTTATTTTTATACTTCCTCTCATAACGTGAATTTATGAAGCAAGAGATTCTGAGTGGTACTCTTGTGTACTCTTTGTTGAAGCTCTGATTTTTGAGCTACAGCAGTGTAATTCAGTGGTTTTACTGGTTTTAACAGCCAGGTCGGTTTGTTTGGAGAGGAGGAGACAGACAATAATTCACCCTGCAGTCAGAACTGTGGGAAAAAGACGTAATGAAGGTTTTCAAACCTCTAAATAGCAGAGCAAACAAAACAAGCAAAGGTGTAGTTAGCGGCAGCTCAGCTTGCAACCCCCTCACGCTGGACATGCTGTCTGCTAAAGTTACAATAACACTAATTATTAGTGTCAGCGCCTTGTTCTGTGTGTCTGACTAAAACTAAAAACACATCTTGTGTTTGATTAACAGAAATTAGAGGCATTAGTTCTTCTTTGCCGCTCTTAAACAGTACACAAAGTAGTTTGGGAACTTTTCTGAGTAAGTTTGAGCGAATAAGTTAAGGTTTGACATTAGAGAAAAGACTGACATACTTTATCACATCTAATCCTGAATTTGGGGCCCACATTGGAGGCTTTCCTGACTCTGGTGTCGGTGTCTGAACAGCCCCGGTTGATGAGGCTCAGAGAGTCTGTGCAGAGTGTTTACATCCCTGCAGGCCTCCTCTGAAGCTTCTTTCACAGAAACCCTCCAAAGAAAGAGAAATCAGGGAGACTCTTGAAGTCCTGAGGAGAGCCAAAGTCCTGCCATGCATGGTGAATACCCACTCCTGGCACACACTTTTATTCAGGCTCGAGTGGGCACACCTCGAGGACCCCCACTTCCAGGGGCCTCTTCTATTTTTATAAGTGCCGACGGGGCACCCAAGTGTTAAGCCCCCGGCTCATTTCAGCCCGCTTTTTAATTCGACTCCTCTTTTTTTCCCTGGAGTGCCCTGTTTCAAGGAACACTAATGAGCGAGTACATGCCGGCTAGGAGTTCAGGAATATTTCTGAATTTGTGTCGCTCTTTGTCAGCGTGTTTCAGTGTTTCAGCCGAGGCACTCAGAAAATGTTCCTGCAGGATGTGAGGGGAAGTGCCAGACTGCTGCTGCCTTCTACCTTTCAGCATATTAGAAGATGGCATCATGTGCGTGCTGTCAGCGCAGGAACCGGACGGCTCTGTGAATATTAATGAGGCTTTTACAGAAGTGTTAGCAGCAGTCTCGCATGCAGACAGACACAGGAAGTGATATTGCCACACTTCCCTCCTCGCAGACGCTCTTCTAAGAGCTTCCTTCTGAGACGCACACACAATGCTCATATCTGACTCACACTTCATTTAAAAGAAAACAGCTTTTGCAGCGTGCCTGCTCCGAGTGTTTGCAGTAAAAGTTCATTCTGAGTTCTTATCGGGGAGGATGTGAGCCACAGCGCTGATTGTAAACAGAAAGGCAGTGAACTATTGAATTGTTGAAATGAGTTTATATGCAGGGTGTGGAGCACTTCTCTCCGGGCGGCTCCTGCCAGCCGCTGGCTGTGACTCCTCTGGTTTCTGGCTGGTGCATATGTGGGTGGCACACATAATCAGCGGCTTTCCGCATCAGGATGTTTAGATAAGGATTGCGGCTGCAGATTTAGAATATCGCTAACTTTATAATTCGCCTCCAGATGATGTGATTTCTGCACAGTCCGTCTGTTTCAGGGAGATATGAAACAGAGAAATGGGGATGGAGGGAGGAGGGTGCTTACAGTGGAGCCAGCTCAAGCTTGACTCATGCTTGGTTCAAAACCAGCAAGTTTACGTCAGACCTTTCTTTTTTTGGTGCCTTCCTACAGGGCGAGGATCCTGTTCAGGCTCTCTCTCTGTATGCAACAGCTCTACCTCTCTGTTACAGACGAGTGCAGCCAGTAAGACAGCAGGTCAGTGCTTACATGCAGGAGAAGAACGTTTTACTTATCTGCTTAATGAAAACACGTGTAGTTCTCAGTGTGCACATAATGAGAGATCCAGATTTCCTCCTCGTCTGAAGATTAATTTTCATCAGGAGTTGATGGAAAGATTATTTTGTTGGACACAGACTCATAAATCTGCAACAACCAGTCAATTAATGAATTAGTGCATATACAGAAAACTCATTTGGTAATTGATGGAAAGTGACAGGAAGGAAATATTTCAAGAGTTTGTTGCTTGCAGCCGCTAAAACTTGAGGATTGCATTTCTCTGTTTTTATGACAGTAAACAAAGAGCTCTTGGTTTCTGGCCTGAAAATTAAAAAGGCACTTGACAACATCTCCTTGGTTTCTTGTGTTTTGATATTTCCAATCCAGTCCACCCAAATCATTTGCAGCCTTCAGATGTGTGTTAAGATTCCAGTTAGAACAATGAGGCATGTGCAGAAGCCATTTTGTGTGCATGCTCCACACATGTTGTGTTACTGTGCTGCACATTCCTGCACGCTGCCTCCATGCTTCACCCTGTGGTCTCAACGTAGAAGAAGCTCAAAGTCGATCTATAGCATGAAGGTATTCAGTTCCTAAAAATGGAAGAAAAAAAAAGAGAGGAAACTTTGGATCGTTTGGATCCAGATCATTGCAGGGAAATATTTGGCCTCCACTCTCTACTGTGCAGGAGCCAAAACTTCCCCTTTTACTTCCACATCCACCCCCACCCTGAGGAGCTGCTCGGGATATCTGGCTTCCAGCTGAAGGGGCCACTTGTTTCAGGAGGGAGGGGGGGTTGGGGCACGGCTTGGAGGAAGTGAACTCCCCAAGGGGATACAGGCCAATGTCCTGTTTCATATGCAAGGCGCAGTGTTTGCTCAGCCTGCTGACAGCCAGCCATGTCCACCCAGTGGACGGGACAGCAGCTGGTCTCAGGTCTGAGGCTGTGGGGGAATATTTCACGTCTCTGTGTTTATGGTTGTTTGGATGCAGAGCTTGGTTTTTGTGTCTTAATGGTTCTAAAATTTAGAATTTGTCCTCTGAGCTTGGAAAAGGAGGAAGCCACCAATTCAATTACCCTGCTTTAATGAGCTCTGCTGCCAGGCCAGGCTGCCAGTCTGGACCCTAATGGAGGACAGGGAGTCCATGCTGGGAGGCATGACTGAGAGTTGGACTGATCAATGCTACATTGACGTTGGAGCTTCTTTATGTCAAGTGTGATTGAAAACTCCATCACTTCCTGAGCCCTGTCACACACACACTCTCTCTCATCTGTGCAGCTCATATCAGTTAGCTCTGAAATAATTGGTGTGTTTTCTTGCCAAAAACTTTCCCTATAAATATACATTTTGGATTTGACCTGCAGGCATGGAGAGCATTCAGAGAAAACAGCACAAAGAAAACCACCTTTTAATGACTTGGACTGTTAAAGCGCTCTGCCTGAATGCTATGCTAATTAAAGTCAATGAAAAAGAGGCTGTTTAATTAGTAGTTAAGTTTGTGTGCTAAAACTTCAGCTAATTACTTTCCACATATGCTGCAGCTTCTCCAAAGCTCTCCCTCTGTGCAGAAATTCAGCTGCAAAAACGACATTTATTTTTCTCTTTTGGGAGAAAACTCAACTTTGCTTCAAGGCTCCTCGACTAGAAATTTGAGGAACAATTCTGCGTTGAGATGAAAAGTGAGCAATGTTTTTGATGTTCCTTTTAAAGCTCAGCGTCAGCGTGTGTGCGCAGACAGGAGAGCAGAGCGAGCGAGTGAGTGGAGGAGCATCACAGGTTACACAGTTTGTTGTGTTGTCTGGAACATTTTTCTGAAGGCTGCCATTGAAGTAGCAGCGGAAAATGAATTAAGTGCAGTGATTCTTTTCATTCAGAGTGTCTCTGTGCCAGAAGCTGTTTATTTCAGAGCCTTCAAAGTTCTGGGAACAAAAAGGGGATTTTCCTGCTTGCTGCTTGATTGTGGACGAGGGCTGAGACACGTAGAAAACAATAAGTGTCGTTGTAGGATTCTGACTTTACTGTCGCTGCGCAGGCCGAGCTCTGGTGCACCTGGTGTGTTTCTCTTATCATTAAAAAACAGCTGATAACCTCAAAGGTAGAACTTCCTCACATGCAGCGGAATAATTAGGACTGCATCAAACTCAGTGAGCTTTCAAGAATGAGAAACGGGCTCTTCTTTCTTTAGTCTTCCTAATTCTATCACATTTGTCTCTTATTTAGATTTAGATTGTGGGTCAACTGCTTGTGCAATGAAAATAATTCATATTTTCACTTTATCTTCTCAAAGCAAAAGTTTGAAAATGTTATTGATGCAGAATCTCCACTTGTACACAAGCACTAGCTGTAAAACAACATTTTCAAACATTGGATGCCAGAATTCTATCTTGAAAATTTGTTCTGCTGTATTTCAAAGAACATGTTCAGCTGATTAACGCAGAAATAGAGAAATTAAAGGCCTTGTTACAGTCCTTGTAGCTGTGAAATGTAAATGTTCCTGTGTGAGCTGGATTGATGTTTCCCATTTCCTTAAACTATCCTCCGTTCCATATGTGTTTCATGGTTTCAAATATAAACTATGAAGCCAATAACAGTAGTAAACTTTTCACATTTTTACCATGCAAGAGTAAATCTGCAGTTTTTAGCTTGCATGACTTTGAACCCTCTTCTTTCTGCATGATCACGCTCTGCAGCTCTTTAACCGAGGTCTCACTCAGGGGGAGAGACGTCTCTCTTTGCTGGTCCTTATCTGTTCTCCACTCCTCCATCTTCCTCGGACCGTTGCTTCCTCCCTCCAACAGCAGCGTCCTCTCTGAAAAATGGATGGAGCAGACAACCTAGTTCTTCATGCAGAGCTGGCCGGCTGTCAGAGTGTGTGGAGGAGGAGACAGAGGGAGGAAAAACGAACCTCTCTGGAGCTCCTGTGCCACCTCCCACCTACAAACCAGCCATCCATTCAAAGATGGAGGAGAAGAGGCTTCCTGAGAAGTAGTCCACGTTGTTGTAGGCAACCATGCATGTAAGCTGTCTGAGAGAATGCTGCAGCACGCAACGCTCCAAGCCCAGAGCATGCGTGGAAATGAAGTATTTCCTCCCACTCGCTGAAATCCCTGTCAGAATATTCATAGCCTGTTGATAAAGCGTGAAACCAACAAGCACACACATCATGCAGTGGCTATTCTTAAGTCTTGGAAGGACCTTGAGCATGTCTCAGCGGGATTATTGTCACAGTGGCACGGCAGAGGAACCCTCTGACCTCTCGCAGGTGTTGCGTGGAAGAAGAGCTGTGGTTTAATTCGCCGTCTGGCCCGAGTGCTGCTCCTGAACGACACTGTGTCCGTTTTTTTGTGGGCATTCAATATTGATGGTAGGTTACTGTAGGCGGCGAGGTCCGGTATGTTTATTTAATGAGATGGTGTTTGAAATATTCATCCACACACATGGCACTGGATTCCCTGCTATTGTCTTAACTACACATCCCCGAGCAGCTTCCTCTAACCTCCTGCCTCCTCTAACCTGCCCTGCGGCTCCTTCACCGGAGAGGAGCAGGGATGCTGGATGTGAGGCCACAATCACGCTGAACTTTTGCATTTTCATGTTTGCCAACGCTGCAAGCTACTCAGACTTTTACTTTCAGAAAAACTGTGAAGTTCAGTTTGATTCATGAGCAGTCTGCAGGTGAAAAAACGTTGAAAAGCTGTAGAATTGGAAATGTTGAAACGAAAGCTTGGAAGGTATTTAGATAGATTATTCACCGACACACACAGAGGAGTGTGAAGTATGTGTATAGATGGGACAGCTCCTCTGGTATTAGTGTATGGATTACATGCATGATATCACATCAGATAACAGTTTTCCCTTCTGTTTGTTAAGACCTGAAAGCTTGTATCGCTCTGTAACGGGGCTTAGCGTCAGATTCTCACTGCTGCAGTCATCTCATTGGCTTACTTTGTTTTGCTTCAGCTGCATTAAGCACCTTTAACTCCTCGAAGGTGCCTCTAATAAGGCTGATATCTGCTGTTATTCACTGATATTCAAACAGTTACTACACTGACAGTTTCAGGTTAGGTCAGTGTAACTTTTGTAGAACTTGGGAGATAACTACAAGTTTCAAAAAGGCCTTATTGAGCATCTGAAAGTCAACAGATAAACCGAAGAGCATCAAAAATACAGATCTTAACTGCTTCTCTGAGTGTTTACAGCTGCGTTAAACAGAAGGTTTATCTTTTTGATGTAGATTCATCGAAATTCAGCACTCAGCTCACAGCCCCCTGTGACGTCCTCTTGTCTGCTTAAGAGCGTCAAACAGACACTACAGCAAAGCAGTATTATTTATCTTTACATCAAAAAAGGTGATCCAGCTTTAAAAATGAATGATACAAAGTTCAGTGTGTGTTTCTGGATTATAAAGTTCAGCTGGTTTCTTCAGGAGTGCCTCATTATCAGGTTACTGATAAGAGAGGGACACATTTAAATCTTTAAAATTACTAAAGGTTTGTTGGTTTGCAACTTCAAAACTCACCCAGAGAGATTACATCATCCTGAGCTGGATAGTAGGACACTCAGGGAGGGGGAGGGTTGGGGAGGGGGTTTACTTTATGCTGTGTCAGCCCAGGAGCGCTCTTTGTATATGACAACACTGCTGGCCTCTGGTGCTGCCTCCCCTCCCTCCCTCCCTCCCTCCCTTGGTGCAGCCGTGTGTTTGGGAGAGCAGCCAGCACCACACGACCTTTCCCTCCCCAAATAAAGAGGTGACCCACCTCACCCCCCTCACCCCCGCCTCTCTCCAGGCGCTGACGGCCAATCGCGTGCTGCTGAGCTGCTCCCACGGGGGCAGATGGCTGTCTGATGGAGGCTCACACACACTCATACAGAAATAACGCAGTGATATAATGAGCGTTTGCGTGATGAAAGGTGCGCTCAGACGTGTTTCAGATTTTAGGCTTACCTGGCAGATTTGTGTGTGTGTGTGTGTGTGTGTGTGTGTGTGTGTGTGTGTGTGTGTGTGTGTGTGTGTGTGTGTGTGTGTGTGTGTGTGTGTGTGTGTGTGTGTGTGTGTGTGTGTGTGTGTGTGTGTGAGATGCAGGGAACATTGGAACAGCAAAGGCATCCTCCGCCTCATTTAGCGTGTGATTGGTCGAGGGGCTGCTTGACTGTGTGATTTGCAGCCGCATGTGTGTGTGTGTGTGTGTGTGTGTGTGTGTGTGTGTGTGTGTGTGTGTGTGTGTGTGTGTATGTGTGTGCCTGTTTGGTGCCTGGATCAGCTGTAGGAGGAGATTAGCATGAGCTCACTGCCTACTCATTTCCATCCCCATCTGCCTGTCTCCCACAGTGATGCTCCCCTCCTCTCTCTCCCTCCCCCTCCACACACTCACACACACACAAACTCACACACACATTGCAAACTACACACATACATGAGCATAGACATCCACACAGCACCAGATCCCGCCCCCGCACTGCCTCTTTAGTCTTATAATGAATCCAGAAGCAGACAGATCAGCGTGTGTAGCAGCACATCCACCAGGCATGCCCTACATTTCCCTCGCATCGCCCCGTCAGAGGCTGGCGGTCCGTCCTAGACTGTCGGGGATGCAGACTCACAGACTGTCGCACTGTTTCCTCTGCAGGTGTGTGCTTGACCCTGTGTGTGCGAGTTTGGGAACAGGACAGGTATAGAGACAGAGACGGCAGCTACAGGGAGATTTTCGAGCTAATAATAAGCCGTGCTAATCTTATTTCTGATTGAACTGGCACGATTCCTCTGAGAGGAAGCTGCCAAGTCAACTCAGCAGCTTTGTGAGATCTCTGTTGAGAAGATGGGGCATGATAGTGGAGAGAGATATTTAAGTTAAAGGAACACAACTGCAGAGGTTCATTTCTACAAGAATCAAACCACAGAACTCAGAGTTACAGAAACAACACCAGATCAGCAAAAGCCGGGTCAGGGAGACTCACGTCTGCTGCAGAGCTCTAACATTTGAGTGTCACGATCATCTGCTCACATGTCGAGAGATTTTCAGTCCAAATTTTACAGCTAAAACTGGAAATTAATTCCTGCTGTATCAACTTTTAAATCATGACAGTTGCAGCTATGTGGTGCACTATCTACAGGGCTAGAAAGAAAGAGGATTAACCTTATCCAGCATCAGCACTGCACCAGCACCTACACTGTTTTTACCATCTGGCCTGTCTTTAATATCAGGGTGCACGCCAAAAAGCAACAACGTGCAGAGCCGACACTGACCAAGTTTACTCTCAGCGTCTGCTTTGACTTGAATTTCATCCCTACAGAATATCTGCTGCAGACCTCTGGGTTGTAGGATCTTTTTGGGAGATTTAGTTCCTCTTAGATCATCCGTCTCTGTGTGCAGAGTGGGTAGTTTTCCACCTTTTTCCCTCGTAGGCTCACATGTTGTGGGCGATGTGGTGTTGAATTCTTGCCTGTTTGAAATAAAGGTGTCCCATCTTTGAAAAAGAAAAAAAAAGACAGACTTTGAAAAATGTCTTAATGGACCCGAGGTGTTTTTTTCTGTTGTTGTGAGCAGGCCAGGTCCTGGGAAACCTCTTTGTTGTGCTTTTTGTATTTTTGCATTGACTCTCCGAGGAGGAGGGGAGGGGGGTCACAGTGGCTTGGCCTCAGCCATGTGGAAGGGCAGCTCCCAGGAGCTCTGTGAGGTATTGTTGTGGGAGCACGGGTGGGGGGTGGTGATGCTGTCCGCTGGCGAGCCATTGTCACCTCCTTTGTGGCGGGTATCAGCTGTGGATCTGTGATTGTGGGACAGATAGATGTGATAACCCCGCCCCCCCTCCTTCCGCTGTGGGATGATGAGCGATCCCAAAGCGCCTGAGTCATGTTTGCCTCCCCCTCCTCCATCCTCCGTCCTCCCTCTTACGTCTGTTTGCTCATCTTTTCTGGAAGCGTCATGGCGGCTGCCGTCCAGCACAAACAAAGAGACACTGTCAGCTTTTATTAACAAACCATTAGACTTATTATTCACAATTTTATACTCCAACGTTATTTCTCCTGCTCTGAAACGTATTAATATACTACCACCGTCATCCAAAGAGATTCAAAGTGCTGCTATAAGCATTCATCATCCTCTAACATTTCTTTAATGTAGACTTAAATGCATGCAGCTACATATATCCTGTCTGCCTCCTCATTATTCATCACAAGTTAGTGGTTGCATTTGCATCACTTTAAATATATCATGAAACAGACAAAGGAGGCTCATTTAAAGAGTTTAGATTGCTAAATCAGTTCTTAAACCCTACATATGCTGTGACTTTAGCGATTTGAAATACATATATTGTAAAAGGAGTCAAGAAACACTAGATTTATAAAGTCAAATTTACACAATTTACACACACAGTAATAATTAAGTGATTATAATAATAATAATGATAATGATGATGATGATGATGATGATGATGATGATGATGATAATAATGATGATAAAAATAATAATAATAATAGTAGCTTTTATTTATATGGTACCTTTAAAAACCAACAAAGCATGCCAGAATTATAAATCCATATCTATATCTATATCTCTCTCTATATAATAATAATAATAATAATAATAATAATAATAATAATAATAATAATAATAATAATAATAATAATAATAAATAAATAAATAATCGAAAAAGGAAAGAATAAAAAAAGAGATAATCAAATATATCCAATTTAAGTAATTGTTTAAATAAATTAATCTCTCCCTTCGCTACAAAAACAAACCCAAACAATGATCTCAGTGGCTCTCTAAGTCCAAGTTTTAATCCTATGTTTACCCATTGCATTAAATAAATATATTTATAGTGTGATCTTAGTCATTTTGTATTTGCTGTTCCTGAAAATCTGGACACCTTGTCTTGTTGTCTCTGTAACAAAAAGGTGAGCATAGATATAAAAGCGAGCACAGCAGCTGTTGTTTCTGGATTATTTTCCTTTAAATGAACTGTGGTATCTCTCAGGTGCCACATCTTACTCGCCTACTCAAGGTTGGTTGGGTCCAACAGTTCATGTGGCTGGCCTCAGAGAACCTCTTATAAACGCTTATGTATAGAACAGAAAGAGGTTATAATGGTCAGTCAAAGTTCAGCACTAAGTTGTCTTGTTGGATCAATAAGACAGGTCGGTCCACCTCCTGATTAATCCAGTTTAAGATTAACTAAACCCGCTCTAAAGCGACTGAGAGCGGCCGGACGTTACTGTGAGTCAAACCACACAGGGGGACAGATCAGAGGTTTTTATAGACACCCTGGTTACACCTGTTCTGAGAACACTCAGCTGTGAATCTAGAGCACTGTCTGAGGCGTAGTCTGGCATTTATGTCCCTCAATAAACCGGTGAAGAAATGTTCTGCATGCCGCGAGTGTGAGCGTTCAGGGCTGAAGACTGAGCAAAGTAATGCAGATAAGAAATGTTTAGAAAGAGTCTCTCTCTTTTTAGTTTGTCCAATCCTCTGACTTTAGTTGTTTAAAATAAAAACACACATATGCAGGTTTTTCCCACCTTTAAAGTTGAATCCTGCGACAATATGTGATAATTGTTCTGAAAACTTTCATGCAGATCTTTGAGCTTCATCTCGGGAGTGCTTTTAGTTGCGAGTTGCACTTTTTACTTTAAGTGGGTCATGCAAAGTTGGACTTATATTGGCCTGGTCTTGAAAAGTCTCAACACTCTCTGGTGTTGGTCATGACTTGGATAAGTTCTGCAATCAGAAGTTTGAAGATTTGGATCACTGGTTTTAGGTGATCTGGTCTTTGGGGGGCAGGTTTGGACTGGTTCCAATGTGTGAGAAGGGTTGGACCGGCTGGGGGAGAAAGCTCAGACTGGCCGAGCAGAACCATCTCAGTTTGAAACAGAAACACAGTCAGTGAAGTGAGGCCACACCTCTGCTGCAGCTCCTCAGGAAGTCGAGGTGTGTGCGTGTGTGTTTGTGTGTGTGTGTGTGTGTGTGTGTGTGGGGCTGTGAAGGGGTAGATAGGCCTCAGCAGGCTCAGTTTACTCCTCAGGAATGAAGTGTTGGAAACAAAGACTTATAATGTGGTTAACATCCTTCCTGCTAACTGGTTGGGTCGTCGCTTCCCTCCAAGTCACCGATCTGCTGCGTGGATCGTCCCGGCCGCACTCTGGCTGATGAGGCGGCCGCGCAGATGCTAAATAAAACAAAACGCTGAAAGGAGATCTCTCCTTCTGGCACAGACGCCCGAGTCTCAGGTTCAGAGAGCCTCCACCAGGTCCAGACTCGCTTCTCTGCTCCAACCAACCCCCTTCTTTAACTTTACACCCCCTCCCCCCCAGCACTTACAAACACACATGCAAACACACACACACACACCTGCACATACATGCATCATTTCTGATTGCACAGAACACACACTGAAAACCACATTTCTGCACATACTTGTGTCTTTGAAGGCATCCTCTTTCTCCACACAAACACACCCCTGCACACACATACACACAAACACACACACTCAGTCCGCTTCTGCCTAGCAGACAATAGACCTCTTGAAGCCCTTGAAGTATAATTAATGTAATTGTAGATCTCTAAGACAAGGTAATGTGTGGAGTGTGTAACCGCCTCCAACCCACTGCAAGCACAAAGACGTTATTCTCCGCCGTCTTCCTTCAAAGAAACGCTGCCGAGGCTAAACCGAGCCACAGGACATCTGTTTATATAAAGCCCACCGACATTTATATACGTCTGCTGTCACCGTGAGTGTGTGTATGTGAGTGTGTGTGTGAGAAGGGGGAGGGGGGCGGACATGCTGACTTATCCCATGTGACCTCTAGCCTTCTCACTGGGCTCATCTGTCTGCCCTGTTTAATTATCTTCTCTCTCTCTCTCTCACACACACACACACGTACACACACACACACACACACACACACACACACACACACACAGACACACACAGACACACGTGTGCACACGCACAGAGGTCAGGGCTGCAGCTGAACCTTGCCACGCCATGACACCCCTTCTCCTCCCCTCCCCTCCTTAAATTCCCTCTCGGCAAGCATGGCTGCTGGATGTCTGCAAGGCTCTGCAGAGGATTAGGCCGGTTGTGTGTGTGAATATGTGAGTGTGTGTGAGCACTTATTGGTTGAATATCATTCACAGTTTTCCCGCATCAGATTCCTCTGTTTTCATCTTCTGATGCTTGGTCACAGGTCTGGACTGTTCTTCAAACTAACACGATCACAAAGCTCATGAGTGTTTCTGTTCACCGTGTTGTTTCGTGGACGACCGTTTTGAGGCCTTGAATTTGTCATTTTGGGTGATGCATCTCAGTTTTTAGAAGTGATCATATTTAGAGGAGAGAGAGTAGGGCAAGAGGAGTGAGGGTTAAGCAAAGGCTTAGTCATCAGCTAATGCTAGCATTAGTCTGTAGGGACTTGGCTCGGTTACCGGAGGTCAACGGCTCCATGCACGTTATGGACCAAGTCTGGAAATGGGACTGGTTGCTGGAGAGATGCCAGATCACTTCATTGGTACAGCTAAGGAAGTCACCTTGAGCAAGGCAGAGAAGCCCTGTGTGCAGCTCTCTCACTCTCCATTAGTTCAATTACACTGAATTCATGTGTGTGTAGCATGATGAATGTGAGAGTAAAGAATTGTAGTTCAGTCTGTTTTTCCCATAATTCAGATGTTTGTTTCCACTTAGAGTTTCTTGGTTACATTTCTTCATGTGGCATCTGTTGTTCTGTTGCTCTTTCTTCCTCAACCATGTTGATTTGCAGATATGCCATCTTCAATGCAAACACATGCCTCAGTGCAATGATTTAAAAGCATCTATGAGAGATGTGCATGAAGGAATTCTGCAAAATGGACAATAAAGGCACATTTTAAAAAAAAGTTATCATGTTAGTGCATGATTTATGGCAGAAACATTATGACGCTCACTCATCAATGTCCATTTACCGCACTGAGTGGACTCAAACAGCTACTGCAGCCATTCCCCATCTCCATCACATTTAACTGAAAATAGCTGTAATTGTGCACATTATCCCAACACGACTCCCATCAGTCTAAGCATCGTAAACATGGTGCACAAAAACATCAAAATCTAAATAATGTAATGAGAGCCTGCAGCCCAGTCAGAGCACAGTAAACACAGTTGATGAGAGTTGATTGGCATACTGTGAAAATGGTCACAGTTACGGAGATTATAATCAGAGGAGTAGAAACCTGCTCCAACTCTTCAGATGTAGATGCATTGTGTGTTTCTCTGTGGAAGTGGTTAAATGCATGAAGCTGCAGTCAGCAGAGGAGCAGTAACAGATGCATTCAGCCTTTTGATGCAGGTGACTGCAGTCCTTCTTATCTAGATTTATAAACTCTCTGGGTATTTCGAGGTGCTTCAGGTCAGACAGGAGGAGAGCAGGGAGGCTTTTCCTGATTTTCCACTGAGCTGAGTTTGTTCTGAGACGGGAGGCAGTGTTTAGTCTCGTCTCAAGGACAGAGTCGGAGGTGTTATGTCTCTCTGTCTCTTCCCTCCTCTGCTCTCTCTCCCTCTCTCGACCTTTCATGTTTTCATGAACTGGCTCCTTTCCCTCTGTCGGACCCCACCTCCTCTCCTCTCCTCCCTCGCTGCTCTCTGTCGTTGGCGAAGGCATCCAGCTCAGGAAGGGCTGTGAAACATCAGATTCCACTTCCTGCAGCAATCAATACATCTCAGGTCCAACAGACACACACACACACACACACACACACGCACACACACACACACACACACACACGCACACACACACAGACACACACGCACACGCACACACACACACACACACACACACACACACACGCACACACACACATACACTCACACAGCTGAGAGTGCACAGGCACACATGTTTCTCTCTCACACACACCTGATGTGATTTCACACTGTATGCATGTTAGAGGTTTTATTTCCAACAATGTACAATAAGATGATCAAAATCTGTTTCCAAGACCTGGATATCCTTCAAGTTTCAAGAAGGAGCTGTCAAGTGTTTGTGAGCTGAAAACTAAAACCTCTCACTCTGATCTGTCACTACTTTCAAAATAAAAGCCTTTTGACCAATGCACAGTTTTTAAAGGTGAGTCCTTGAGGCTTTACAATGGGGTTTCCAGGATACCTGAGAGTATACATAAAATAATCCCTGAGAAGGAAAATCATTGTTTCACTCTGTTGAAACATGCACACACACACAGGCTGAAATATATTTAAACATGCACAAACATGGAGAGATGAAGAGTGTCCCGAGTAGCAGTGAAACAGATAGATTCATGCATGAATCGAAGAAGGGAGAGATGGACGCCTCCTCCCCAGCAGCAGTAATGAAATGATAGATCCCTGATGTGGATGGGAGCAGAAGTGAAGCGATGACCTCACAGCCACCTAATCGCCGCGCAGGGACGAGCCGGCGGCTAATGTGTCCATTAGCCTTCCCTCGGCCAGAGGAGAAATAAACCTGACTCAGAGAGAGAGAGGGAAAGATGGTGGAGAGAAAATTACAACTTCTACCCCCTGAAATTCATCCCTGTCTTTTAGATGCTCTGCGGTCTTTTGTCTAAAATAACGCGTTCCTGTTTTGGAAAGCAAAGACAGTTTTTGGAAAGAGGTTGCTGAATTTATTATTTGAATCTGATTTCTGGGCTGAAAAATAAATCCAAGCATAACAAGGAGTGAGTATTATCTGGAAAATCTTTGTCCCACTTTCAGAGCTCAGAAACGTTTCACTGAAGAGCAGAATCAAACCTTTGTGAGTTCATGCAGCTACATGATGTGAGGAAGCGTCACTGAGGCTGTGTAAATGTTTTCTGCTGTGTGTATGTGGGAGGGGGGTCCTGTTGTTCCTTGCCTGGCCTACAGTTCATCAGTGGGGGTCAGAGAGGTTGCTGATACCAGAGTTTGCTCCAATGGAAGCCCCCTCCCCCCTCGTCATGTGACCCGTGTGGGGTGACAGTCCGTGCACAATAGCCAGAAGCCGAGGGACGGGCCTTTTTTGTGCAAAATGAAAACACAGCACATGTGAACAACTGAAGCCCTGCAGAGTCACATGTTCACCTGCTGCACTGCCGTCCCTCCTACTTCCCCATTTCTGCGTACAGCGGTGCGAGTGGGGAGTCAGCTGTCAGCCACAACAACCCAGCAGACTGTCAGTCTGAACTCGTACCGCAGAGCCGTGGCAGCCTGCGACTTCTGGTTTCAACACCGCACCGGCTTCCTGTCGCGCCTCCGCCCTGCTGTCGGAAACTTCTTCAGTTCTCCTTATGCAACTCTCAAAATTGTCTGCTCAGTCGTCTCCCAGATTGAAAATGTCCTGTTCCTGAAGGGCAGGGAGCGGGGACGGAAAGACGATTGAAGTTGTTGCCGTGCTCCTCATTTCTGAAAAAGTAATATCAGGCTGATTTAAAGCTTGCTGCCTTGATTTTCTCCAACTTTTGAGAATTAGTTTGTATATCGAGCTTGGATATTTTTCTTCAAAACTTGAACGACTCTAATTGGAGAACTCTCAACCCTTTAAAACAACAATATCTACTGACTTCTTTTTTGCAACAGAAAGCTTTCACACATGCCTTTTGTTGGTGGTACTTTAGTCAAAGGCGATGCCTTCAAACACACCTGCAAAAACAGCAGTTGCAGTTTCACCTTGCAGTTTGCATAATCTGAAATAAAGAAATATTATTCTGATTTATAACTCACAGAAGTTAGTTACTCTGTAGGATGTGCAGATTTCAGGGTGTGCACCAAGACACTCCAGGAAATGACACCACAAGAAACGTGTATTTCAAAGGTTTTAGAGTCTGAGAGCTGTAGGACATGCTTGTGCAGATAAAACCGTGAGCCTGTGGTGGAGTTATTGCACAAAATCTTGAAAAACCAGCCCTGAGTAGCGATGAGATGTCAGCTTAAAGACACTAAATGTGATAAATCCAGTCTAAAGGAAGCCCAGTCTCAGTCTGTCTGTGTCCAAACTGCAGACCCTCCTCCTCCTCCCTCACTGCTGGAAGTCATGTGATTTGGCTCCAGAGTGAAGCCTCTCACTCTCCCTCTCTCCCTGTGGCTCTATCCATCGCTCAGCCTCTCCCAGAGTTCACCAGTGGAACAAAATGTCCGGCTCCGGGCTGGAAAGCGCCAGTATGTGCTGGCCTGCCGGCCGGCTCAATTTTGAGGCAGCCCGGCTCCCTGCGCTCGACCAGAAGGGCCTCTTTGTGCGCTGCCTTCACAAAGATGCACCGCGAGGCAGCGAAAAAACCCCACCAAAAACAAAACCAACAGCAGTGTCCAGGCCAGGCGAGGGGAGGGGGGGGCGCCTGCGGGACTACACGCAGGATCCAGGAGGAGCTGCCAGAATTGGAGGTTACAAATAAAACCCGGTGAAAAGGCCGGAGAGAAACAGAGGAAGGAAGTTTTCCATCAGAGCTGAAAAGGCCCCACGTGGTCGGCTTCCTCTCATTCCTCTTCCTCGTGTGCTAACCCATGATGGCTGAGCATTTTGCAATCACTGAAAGCTGCTGGCAAAATACTTGTGAATGTTGTAGGGATCTGCCCTAATCTGCGAGGTCTTAAACAAAGGAAGCAGAGCAGAGATCCAACCTCAGTGTGTGCTGACCAGAATGCTTCCTCAGAGTGGAGTGTCACTTTTTATGAGTTTGTGAGGAGGATACCCGTAATCCTTAATCTGTAACCTGATTAAACAGAGGCAGGTCTGATATCTGAGTGCTTGCTAAGATGTGTCCTTAATCTATTCTTTAAACTACTCCATCTGATTTAAATCACATTTCAGCATTTTTTATCTGTCCTACTTCAGAGCAGAGCTTTTGTTCAGAGCAAACTTCAGAGATTAAAGGGGAGTGTAGCATGTTTTATGGAGAGTCGAGTGTATACTTACAAAAATACAAAAACACACCACCTCAACTCTGATGCGTCTTATGTGTCTTCTGCTTTTTTTTTTGTTCCTCCTTGTTGGCACAGATTTTCTTAACAAGAGCTTTGATTGCGTTTTTCGGGGCTCATATCAGCGTATTGATTAGTTAGAGATGTAAAGGATTTCATGGCATTCAGGGAGTGGTGCTTTTCTGTGAGTGTGTAGTGAAAGGCCTCCGGTCACATGAGCTCATCAGGTAATTCTGCCGCAGAGCAAACAAGGTTTAAAGGCGAGACGGCGACAGACAGGGACAGTGTTTCAGAAGAAATAACAAACTCATAACTATCAGCGTCTCTGGGAGCCATAAACAGATAGTCAGACACAATCTGCAGGCTGCTACGTCTCCGCTCGCCCCGCTGTGGCTGCCCTTTATTTACTCTGCGTGTGTGCATGTGTTTCCATACAGTAGTGCTAATGAACTTTGAGCCTCGTCTTCAGGCCTCAGCAGCCGTCTGTGATAGTGAAGACAGAGCCGAGAGGAGGGTTAATGTTGTTTTCTGCCCTTGATAGTGCTGCGACCTGAGTTTACAGAAGACGCACACACACACAGAGCGTGGGCCACCTTATTGTTGACTGCAGGCTGAGTGCTGGGCGCGTCGTGCAAAGTCCCATTCACAGTGTTAATGAGGCTAACCTGAAGTTCAGCGACCGGCGGTTCATTACAGAAATAGCTCCGAGGTCCTCGAGAGCAGGGCTTAAAATGTGTTGTATGCAGTGTGTGTGTGTGTGTGTGTGTGTGTGTGTGTGTGTGTGTGTGTGTGTGTGTGTGTGTGTGGATGCTACACAGCTAGCTACCTTTCTATTTCAGTCTATTAGTTTGAGGGTGGGGGGGTAGCAGACAGTCGGACACCTCTCTGCTCCAGCAGAGGAGGAGGAAAGCGCTAATGGATTTACTTTAGTGTGTGTTTCAAGGTGCCAGACAGTGTTTCTCTCCCCCTCTCTCCTCCTTTCTCCCCCTCCCTCCCCCCTCTCAAAGTGGGCTAGGCAGCAGCTCGAGCATTAAGGCGAGGCAGAAAAAAACTACTCTCCCTCTTCCTTTCATGCTTGGAGAGAGCTGCAGCAGTAAGTGAGAGAGGCATCAGACTAGTGTGTATGTGTGTGTATGAAAATGTGTGTGTGTAATGCACCGCCTCCACACAGCACAGCACACACAGCGCTCCGGCCCCTACATTATCCCAAATGCTGCGGCTGTGATTGGAGCGGTAATGTGGTTGCTAAGCAAATGCAGTTTTCTTGGACTAAATGGGAGCGGGCAGGACTGCTTCCTGGCTGGTTGGCTGGTGGGCCGGGCTTCAGCGACTCCAACGCTAATGCTACTGCTGCTGCGTGCTAGCATGACTCACACAGAGTGACTTACACACACGCACATGTAGAGATGTTTCACTGCAGCAACCAGACACAGCTCAGAAAGTCGGCTCTCTTTGTTTACCTGGAAAAAATAAGAACGCTGCAGAGTCTCCTTTTAAGAATGGTCTTCCTGAGACATAGGAGTCAGGACTTTTGGGACAATGTTTTTGCAAATGTTGCAAAAAAAAATCAAAGATGTGGTTTCTATTTTACAGAATGATTGAAGTGGAATGAAAACAGACTTCTTACATGTAGATTGTGCATCAGATTTGCAATGAATCGTCCATGCACTGAACTCTGAAAGCTTGCAGAGATTCATGTTCTGCATACTTTTTTACACAGTGCTGAAAAGTGATTTAAAAATACAGGTTTATTAACTAAAACAACAGAATGTAAAAATATGTTAAAGTTAAGATGCACTTTAAAAAAGGAGATAAAAGAGGCTGTAATTTGATGGTACTTGTAGTCTCATTCCTTTCACAGAGCTTTAGATATTTTTGTATTATTAGACCTTAGCTAAACACATGAGTCAAGATGAGATTGAGTCAACATGATCTCCTTTTCCTGTACAGAGTTCTCAAAGTAAAACCAAATGAGACAAAACAACAGGAAGCAGATCAAGCTTTGGAAGCAGTGATGGGTAGAAAGTGAATTTTTCCTCAAAGCCCTGCGTTACATTTTCTAATTCTCTAATCTGGAGTATTTTCTCTGACTTCATGAAATGAGTTGTCCTCTCCGCTCCCGCAGGGACTCCAGCCCTGATGTCCAAATGTTTCGCAGCTGAATTAAAAGCGAAGCAGTGGGAGAGATTCCACCCAAAGATAGTTGACTTTTAACAGTTTGTCACATTAGCAGTGAGGGCGAGAAGACGATGACTAATAATGAGTCCAACAAATAAAAGAACTGTGGTGGGCCACAACAAAAGACTTTGGATGATTCAACCAAAGTGGCTGCCTTTAAAAAGTTAACCACTCTCTCTGACGTCCCACACTGCAGCGAATATCAGCCAGGAGTACAAACTTACTGATACCACCGTAAAGATTCTCCACATGTCTGTGTTCGTCATTAAAGGTTGCGTGATTCAAACGTCACAGGACATCTCTCTGCTCTCTGAAGGCTAAACCAGTCAGTAATAATAACGATAATAATAATCTTTATTTATCTGGCACTTTGTAGAACAAGGTTACAAAGTGATTTACAAATAAGAAACTAAAAGGCAATAAAGAGAAATGTGAGGAAGACAAATTAAAGGAAAAAAAAAATGTTGGACGAATAAAAAGAACAAAAGATAAAAAAATTAAAACTAAAAAAAATCAGAAATATGAAATCTAAAAATGTAACATTCAAAAATATAAATAAATAAAAATAAAAAATATTAATATATGAAAATAGAGAAGTATAAAAATATAAATATATAAAAATATACAAATATAAAAAATATAATAAAATGATAAAATCTAGCCACATTATTTTAAAAACGTTTCGATTAAAACACACCCAGGTGCACATCACCTGTAAAAGCACATTGATAAATAATACATCTTGAAAAGACATTTAAAAGAAGATAAAGTCACCACTCTTAGAGGTTGTTCCAGAGGGTGGGATCAATTATGTTCATGATGAAATTTGGTGTCTTGGACTGATTTGAAGTATTTTCACTCAACATAATTTTGCACATCTACGCATCATCGTAGGATTTTACTCTTTACTCTTTACTATCATAAAGTTGTATGATAATGCGCCCTACCTCCAGAAAAATGCAGGAATCCTGGTGCATTTCTGTCAGAGGTCTGAGTCAGCTTCTCTCTGCAAACCAGCGGTCAGCTCCTGTTTCCTGAAAGGTGAGGTAACAGCTCGAGGTCAGCTGTCCGTCACAGAGCGAGGTGGAGGTGTGATGTGGAGAGGGGCTGATGGGGGGAGGTCAGGTCTTGAAGACGGCTTTAATTAAAGTCTGGCTCGCTGTCAGAACAACACGTACCTGTCAGGTCACCTGAAAGAGTGAGGGGCCGACGATTAGCCCATCCAGAAAGTCAGGAGGAGGGAGGAGGGAGGAGGGAGGAGGCGCGAAGCGGCCAGAGGTGCAGCAGGTTCCACTTTCAAACATGTTTGGAGTAGTAGAACTGTTGTACGTGTAAGTGTGAGTCTGTGTGTAAGAGCAGGGTGTCGTCTACTTTTAGCTTCACTCTCAGAGAGTCACATTTCCTCGGCTTATGTCTGAGGACGGACATACTCCAACACACTCCGACAGTATGTCTGTGAGGCAGTCTGAGGAGTAAACACCCCAAAACACGACACTGTTTGTGGATCATTCCTCCCTTCAATACAAATAAAGTGATTTCAGTTTCAGCTGCTTATTCAGTGAGACTTCCAGGGAACAAACTCTGAGCTGTGTGTGTGTGTGTGTGTGTGTGTGTGTGTGTGTGTGTCTGTGTGTTTGTGTGTGTGTGCTCGTGTGTGTATGTGTGTGTGTGTGTGTGTGAGAGAGAGAGTGTGAATGTGTAAATTCTGAGGCACTCACAGTTGTACCACAGTGTAAAAAGTCAGTGGTTAGAGAAGTGTTGCACTGAGTCAGGACGTCAGTGTCAAACCCTTTCTAACGGTTTGAGCCCTTCTTCTGCATAAAACATGATCAGAGATAGATTTATGATCAATAATCATTCCAAAGATTCATCAAGGAAATGCACAACATGACATAAACGTTCATCACACAAATATGGAATTGGTTTGTCCAATATCAGAGCAGTAATACAATAAGAGCTTCATTTACTCATGTGATCACATTTTATTCAATTTAAATCCAACATTTTTAATTTAAATGACTTAGTTTGTTTGATCATTGCTGCCAAGTACAATTTTTTAATTGTAAAAAAAATTCTTTTTTCTAAAAATGATTCTAATAAAGGATAAGTCATCATATTTTCAGGGCCATATATAACATCCATTACGGTAATATTTCCTCACATCCCCATTTGAGCCAAAAAGTGTCGTTAAAATGTTGTACTGTACCTTTAAATGGTTCTTAGCAGCACTGTGTAATGTGGTGCGACCCTGCAGAAGTGTCCTCTGCTGCTGTGTGGAACCTTTCTGTTCAGAGTGTGTGTGTGTGTGTGTGTGTGTGTGTGTGTGTGGTGTGTGTGTGTGTGTGTGTGTGTGTGGTGTGGTGTGTGGTGCACGTGTGTGTGTGTGGTGTGTGTGCGCGTGTGTGTGCGTGTGTGTGGGAGGCCTCATGTGGGCCTGACCGATTCCAGCCAAGCATAGCGTGCCTGACCAGAGCATCTCTCTGTTCTCATTCTCTCATTCTCTTTCCCATCCATCCATCCCTCCCTCCCTAGCTCGCCCTGGCTCTCTCTCTCTCTTCCCTCTCTCTCTCTCTCTCTCTCCCTCTCTATCCTCTCTCCCTCCGTCTCTCTCTCTCTCTTCTTCTCTGCCTCTCTCTCTCTCTCCTCTCTCCTCTCTCTCTCTCCTCTCTCTCTCTCGCTCTCTCATCTCCTCTCTCCTTCTCTCTCTCTTTCCTCTCTCTCTTCTCTCTCTCCTTCTCCTCTCTCTCTCTCTCCTCTTCTCTCTCTCTCT
Source organism: Notolabrus celidotus (assembly GCF_009762535.1). NCBI lineage: Eukaryota > Metazoa > Chordata > Actinopteri > Labriformes > Labridae > Notolabrus > Notolabrus celidotus. Next base: position 12,111,800 of record NC_048282.1, on the reverse strand, counting down.
CTCTCTCTCTCATCCATTCTTCTCTCACTCTTTTTCTCTCTGCTTTTTCTCCTCGCATTACAGTGTGCCTCACCGCCCATGCTGCACAGTTCACTTGAACACACTCTTTCATGCACACACTCACACACACTCTCTCTTTCTCTTACACACACATTCTCACACACACAGGGTCCCACAGGCTCCCAGCATGCTTACCTCAGTGGAACTGAACTGAACGATTTCACAGCGGCTTTACGACAGACAAACTGAGAGTGGCACTGTCTGCTCCGCGCTCAGCGACGGGACGGGAATAAAGATTTACATATCTGGGTTAAGGTTTGCATGAAAGGGAAATCCTCCTCTTTCCACTTTAGATATCAAACTGTTATTCTATCTGCTCCTTTAGAAATTAGTATTCTAGGAAGCGCCGGACGTCTTCTCAGTGAGAACTGATTCCTGATGCTAAAGTGCTGTGATTGACGAGTCCTGAGGGTTCAATTTAACCTGCCAACCTGCAGCTGGAAGTGAGCCAGTGTGGAGTAGAGGGTGTGCACACTCTGCCACGATTTATGTGTCAGTGGACAGGTGGGATGGCAGCAATTTGGTTTGTGTGTGCTATCCTGGAGCGACACTAGCTTTTAGTACAAAGAGGACGAGCTGGCTGATAGATCTAGTGATGGAGTTGTACGTTTTATCTGGGATAGTTTAAGAAATCAAGCGTGCTGCTTTCCTGAACTTTATATGTCCATAATCAACCTCTCCTCTCCGACCCCGCGTTTGAAGATATCAACATTTTCCAAATGCTTGAATAAAGTTCATTTAAATGTATAAAAACTGAAGTACAGTCGTCTATCAGCTGTCCTTCTAAGCTGCCACTTCTTCACCGTGCCTCATTTCCCACTCCACAGGGTTTGGGCAACCCTCACCGAGAGTCCCCCCTCTCTCCCTCTAACCCCCCTCCATCTTTCAGAGGTTCTGTTGTGGGGAGGGATGATCTGTGGCCTGTCATCCCCAATTACCCAGATGTGGGCCTCGGCCTCTCTCCCTCTCACTAATCCCTCCTTTCTCTCCCTCTCTCTCTCTTACCCCTCCATTCTTCTGCTCTGGACACAAAAAGAAAGCGGGGTGAGGCAGAGCAGCGCCATTGTTTGAGGGTCTTATGTAAGGGTTATTGAAGCATATACAGTACGCATGCTATAGAGCTCTGCTGGAGGCTTTTGGTCGTCACCTCATTTTAGAAGAATGCACGACACATATATCTGTCGCCGCTGTTAGAGGCGTATTGTGATAGAGATAATCTGGAAATTCAGAGGTCCATTAATGCTCATGGTGTTGTGAAAGAAATGCTCTGCGAGGAGACATTATGCAGATTATACAGGTAGCTGCTTGAAAACTGGACCTGTAGTCACATGAAAAAAACATGAAAACAACGTATTTCTAAGAACTCAGCGATGCGGAGCACATCTATGGTATGGACTTTTAGCAAGCTATGACTACATAGCTTGCTTTAATACATTTCCTGAAGTCCTGATGTTGTATCAGTATGAATCAATGCAAAGTGCATTCAAAACCAGGCACTTAAAAAGATCATCTTGACTCAAAACATGAAAAATCTAACTTATATCACTCTGCAGCATTAAGCAGGAATGTAGTTCATAGACTTGATTTGTGGCTGCTGCCGCTGTGTGACTTTCAATAGAACACAAGCTGAAGAGATCGTCCTGTTTGTTGCTCTTTAAATGTGATTTATAGAAATCAGCCTCTCGGTGGTTGTGAGATTGTCTGCAGCCTGTTTTTCTGGTTGCATCCCCAAATTATTGACTTCTCTGTGAAGCTCTGTCCAATGCATCAAAGTGACATGTATACCACCTAATGTTTACTTCTCTGTGGAGCTTAAGGATAGTCTGGTGTCACTTCCAGCCCTGATCGGTCTTTATTCTCAGGAGGAGAGCAGAGACGAAGGTCAGCAGCGTCTGAAATGGAGCAGCGCCTGCCCTCCCTGCCCTCTCTGCTCTCGGTGCTCTGCCCTGATGAAGCTCAGAGCCGTGATTCGGTTCTGTCTGCAGCGTTGGAAACAACACCACAACTGCTGCCAAGAACTCCGACAAGCTCATTATGCTTTCCTCACACGGTTATGTCTGACTTGAGGGGGAGAGTCGTGTTTACAGAACGCATGATGCTCTTTTTGTTGGGAGGTCCATCACGCGTCGAGAGGACCTACTTTTATGGGCTGACCTACTTCACAGAGCACTCTGTAGTCATGTCGGATTGTTTATTTGGTGTGTTGCACCTCTATGTGGTTCCTGTGAGGCCGGCCCACGCTGGTCAGGGGGGAGAGAGGACCGGCTGCCACCACTGCTGCGTCTTTAAAAACTCTCTCCAAGCTGCTTTTCAGATTACCAGCGCTGCAAACTAGGTAATCGCCCCTCAGCACGAAAGGGCTTATATACCAACTGCAAAGTACGCACAATTCATTTCCAGCGCCACCTCACCCTGCTCGCCGCTTTAATCGGATTCTTTTTTTTTTTTTCTGTTTTGTTCTCACTGTTATGCGAGTGGGTGCTGTTGTTTACGTCTCATGCTCGGTGGATGCACAGCTCTCATGCTTATGGCGGCTCTATAGGAGAGTGGGAGTGTGTGCAAGGCCGTGTGTGTTTGCGTGACTGATCATTTCAAGCCTTCTCAGCTTTTTCCTGGTGGCAGGTGGCACCAATATGGTGTTAGAGAGCTGAATGTAAACCAAACATATGGGGAAGAATGGGAAACATGCAGGATGAGCTTCAGGAGAATTGCACGAAAGATTAAATTCAGTTTGGAAATAATATTCATTCACCAAGTTGTGTCTTTTTAAAGGTCCCTTTATTCGTCTGCTCAGGTTTATTTCTCGTGAAAAGCATCAAAAATTTGTGGTGGAAGAACAAATATGGAGCCAAGATTTTCAGCTGAAATAAAAGGCAAATTAACACAACTTAACAGATCCTCCTTTACCTGCAGCACTTCTTAAATCCACAAACATAAACAGGATGGAAACATAATTGTACGATAGTTTGTTCGAGTTGAAAACTGAGTATTTCTTTTGTAAACATTGCATTTTCCGCTCTTTAGGTCTCTGAGACTGTGTGAAAATGTTTGAATGAAATCACCTCCTGAAAAGACAACATCATCATACAAGGTTAAAGCACAAAGGCAGTGAACATAGAGGCAAGTAGCGAAGATATGGAGCTTGTTTTCTGCAGGAGTGTGTCTGCTCCACCTGCCCAAAACAGTGTTCCAGTCCGGAGTATCCACATTGACTGAATCAGGATATCATCGGGATGTAAACAATGTTTTGGAGCCTTGGTGATGGGGTTGAAAACTGCAGTCCAGGAGGCCGCCTAGATTTTGTATTTGGTGACAACAGGCTAACAAACCATGCTAGGTACCACACCCTGCAGTGCCAGGAACTAAAGGAACACATCAAACTGTTTCTTGGTAGCATCTTGTAACACTGAAGGAAAATCAGAAACAGATCAGGTGCAGATCCTGCCAGCAACCTCCATCCAGATCCCCCACACAGACCACTTCCAGTTGTGTTTTGTTCTTCTTCTTCTGTGTTTTTCTTTTCCCTTCATGGCAACCACTCTGGCTGCAGGAGAAGAAGAAGAAGTGATGATAGTGGAGGAGAGCTACACAGGGGGGTTTGTTTTGGTTCAGATGGTTGCTGCAGCCATGGAAAGAGTTAGCCAATAAATGACGGGGAGGTCCGTTACAGTTGTGCTGCCAGAGCTAAGATCTCCAACATCCCCCCTGCACAGTTCTGTAAGAGGGAGGAGTGCAGAATAACTCCCAAGTTCCCCATGCAGAGCCAACAAGAGGGGCACAGTTATTGGGCTTTCATTAAAGCCGTAAAGTAAAGTCATTCCCTCCGACTGACTGCTGAAGGGATGCAGAGAGACGTGGAAGAGTCCAGCTGTACGAGAGCACACATCGGATTCTTCATGTAGTGGTTTTTAAAGTGACAGAACTTTGTTTTGTGACTGAATACTGATTCAAAGTGAGGGCAGAAACTCTCGTATCTGCAGCCTGAACGATAAGAAAAAACAGTCCTGGAAAAAGTGAGTTTTAGTGGATTCCTGGCAGATAACTTTCCTGTTCTGGTGACAACACCCCCTTCCTCCAATGTTCCTTTCTCAGCTCATATGCTTCCCATCAGGCACAGCGATCCGCATGACGTCAGTGTGTGTTGTGTGAGTGTGTTTATGTGTGTGTGTGCAGGAATTGGGAATGGCAGGGAAACCAGCGCTGCTTTCCAGATGTGAGAGGAAAGGAGGGAAATGAGGAGAACAGAGCTGACAAATGAGAAAAGAGCCATACTGGTTCCAGTTTCAGTTTGTCTCGTGGTCACTGGTGTTTGTCGGGTTGCAAGGAGATCATATGTTCCCCAACAGCAGCGCCTGACACCCTCCTCAAACCACAGTTTCCTCATTTACTCGCTTGGCACAGGAATCCATTTTGTAAACACTACCATACGTTTTTTTCCCCCTGGATGTACACTTGGCTTTGAATATTCTGCTCCCCCCTCTCGTCCTCCTTGTCCAGAACAAACTCCCCTCTCAGAGGCCACAACAGCTTCTTTCTAAGGCGTCAGTTTAAAGCCCCTCCAGAGTGGGCTGTCCTGCAGGGTGAGCAGCTCTGGATGCAGCCCAAACTTTCTGTTATTCAACCTGACCCCTCCCTGACCCCGCCATGGCCTGGCTCTCCGACCGTTAACTCAGAGGACGTAAAGAAGAAGTGCTGTGACTCCTGGTCATTAAAACACATTTGGGGCAATTAAACCTGTAAGTGTCCCTCCCTTGATTACTTCTCAAGATAGTGTTTGTAGAGCGAGCCTGCATTTCTTAAGGCCAGACGCAATCAGCCCTCCCTTCCGTAACACCACCCCTTCCCTTTTTGTTCTATTTTTACAGTTCAGACCGTAAAGTCAGTCAGGAGACAGCTTCGGCTGTTTGGTGGTGAGGTCACGGAGGGTCATGAACCCTCTGTGATACTTTGAAATGAGCCCTCAGTGGCAGGTCTGTGTCGACTTCACTGCTTCATCAGTTGGTGTCATTATGGCTGTTAGTGAGGTGCAAACCCACCTGCATTGATCTCCATTATTACATGACAACAGGAAGACATGAGCTGCTTGATTCTGCAGCATTATGTCTCAAAAACGGCAACACCAACAGGATGATCTGCACACTTTTGCTTACATTTGAAGTACATGTTGAAGTATCGGTCACTTATATTCACATCAGCAACAGCTCAGCTTGCAGCCTCCGGCGTCTGTGCAACGTGTCCATGAAGACGGTGGAAAGTCACTGAGCTTTAATTTTAAACAGCTTTATTGTGCTTTTTTATTTTGTTTTAATCCCCCGAACTATAATATTAGAGAAGAGAGAAACTCTTGGGGTAGTTCCACTCCCCTTACAAATCCTGTGAGTGATAAACATGGACGGATCCTTTTTAAACCAAGCTCGTACAGGAACAGTTTCAGCAAATAAGAGCAGCAGCTCAGCTCGTAGCCCTTCCTGATGATCAGTATCACATCAGATCATTTGAGAATCACAGTGAAATATTATTCTGCATTTTTCTGATAGTTTTTTTGCAACTCTAAAATGTGTGAAAGAAACTCCAGCAGAGGTTAATGAGCCATATTCCATAGTTAAACTAGTTTGTCATCTTCAGGCTTCTTGTCAGATCTGGATGTTCTAGTTGCAGCATAATAAGATTATATATTGTGATAACATATGACTAAGGCTCAATTGTTTTGAATCTGAAGCTCTGCCGTTATCACACGATCATAAACAGAGCTCTGTAGGGGAGACCGGAAATCAAACGCCATGCGGGAGAAGCTTGAGACGCCAGGCTGGCCTCCTCAGGTGACTTGACCGCCGTGCGCCGTTGGTTGGAGCCTTGTTGTCTTAGACGCTGGGTTTATATGGCTCCAGGGTCAGCTGGTCACTGTTTTACAGGGGTGGAGGCTAGTTCACAGGCAGACCAGGCCCCTCTCGTGCCATCTGGTTGCCATAAAGTGAGCCCAGTAAGCCCGGCTGCTGCAGCGTTTAATGGGCCTCTCTGAGGGCGAGATTAGCTGGAGAAGATGTTTGACTTCTGTTCTGCAGCTTACTCCTCCCCTCAGGACTGCAGATGAATTCCTCTCTAACGTCAGAAGTCTGACTGTCAGCTCACCGTCTCCTGGTTTCTCTTTCCTCTTGTATGTTGAGGATTTTGTAAGAGCAGAGCTGATAAGAGCTGCCATAATTGTGTCTGTGGGTTGTCATTGCAACTGACCTAAGCAACTTCACAGATGTAGTAACCTGCCAAACAGCCAGCTCTCCTTCATCATTTATTGATTTCTTGCAGCAGAAATGTGCTGAAGGTTACATGGAGGATGTTGCTGCAATATTCAATACGCATCCAGTTTCTTTTTTACTCTGCAGAAACAGCTGACGACGGTGAAGAGCTGAGACATGAAGGAGATAGCGTGCAGAAACGGGGCAATTCTCCACATTCTCTTCTGCTTTTCCAACAATTCCCCAAAGTCCACGCAGGTCTCAGCAGCGTCGGTTTCAGAGGCAGCCTCACAGACGTGTCAGATAAGAGAGTGAGAAAGGAAACATGTGAGCCTTCTCAGCGCCACCAGACCCAGTGAAGGCAGAAATAACAGCTGTGCCGGAGGAAAGGTCGCAGATAAATGAAAGGTTCCTCAGCCCGACATGTATTCTTAACCTCAGACTCACTGAAGGATTCTTTCCAGAAGTGTCTGTGAGCTTCTGAGAGTACATTTTTCCTGAACCCAGAAGTCCATCATGCAGAACAAATGTGACCAGTCAGATTTGATAAGACGCCCACGGAGGAGCCGACTGTAGTTACCGGCGCGCTAAAGAGGGAGGCCCAGGGCGAAGAAAGCTGGAGGACAGTGCTTTTGTCCCAATTACAGCTAATCCCTTTAGTTGCAGAGAAAGTGGGGACCCCCTGCTTGCTCTCACTACACAGAGGAAGCTATGCAGAGAGGGAAGCCAAGTAAGGAGGGGGAGGGAAGTAAGCGACCCCCTGCTGGCCCACCAGAGAGGAGAGTAAGTCAAGAACTATCATCTGCCTTTTGTCTTTGCGATTCATCTCCCTTTTCAGATGAAAACGTGCCACTTTTCAGCCCGAGCTTGAGATATGTTAAGCGGAGAGACATTAGCCAGACCAATCCTGTTATAGCATCAGTGCTGGGGGAGGGGGGGGGGATACAGGGGGGGAGGGCACAATCTTCTTAAGTGATTAATCAGCATGTGAAAGTGAAACCTACTGAGGGAATTCTCCACCGCAAAATTTAACTCCCTTCATTTGCTTTTGTTTCCTTCTCTCTGCATGCATGCATTTTGCATCAGACCTCACTAGCGGCTCTCGTTCTGCTGCAAAAGAAAAACGCAGAATCTGATCAGGAAGAGAAATGCTCTCTTTGTTTTCAGATGTCTAGACAGGAGTCTTTCTCCAAACATCAGAAATAACTTTTATGGAAAGTTTTTCCACTCCAGAGAGCAATTTTGAGAAGCAATTTCAGATGTGTTTTCAAATTAAGCAACAAAGTGTTGACATTGTTTTAGCCGTCATTAGCACGGGAAGAGTTGTTCGTCAACTGGCATCATTATGCACACTGTGGGGTTGCAGGAGAAGGCAATTAGCAGACCCGGGTGTGAAAAACAAACACATTTGGTGAAGCTTCGCCCTTATTACCTCATTAGGTGGTGCAGTGAAGGAGCAGGCTTTTTTTTGCCTCAAGGCCTCTGGCAGTGAGCAGAGAGCGATGTCAGCGGGGCTCTGTGAGACCGAAATCCATAAAAATGAAAGAAAGAAGTGAAGCATATTGAGCTGGGGGGTCACAGCCTCTCACAGAGGAGATAAAGTCATGGCAGAGTTAGTTTTGTATGCTAGGAGCTAATCTGTGTGGGTGCCTGCACTCAGTATGCATGATTAATCATTAGTGCTCACACTCGTGTGGGTATCTGCGTGTGTGTGTGTGTGGGTATGTGTGGGTACTTGGCAGGGGGTTAAAAGGGTGTTTAGAAGGCTGATACCACAACCAGGACTGATTCGTCTCTCAGTGAAGCTCCCACCGCTCAGAGTTATATCTATTCTGTCTTATTGAGAGCTACTGTGACGATGATCAGCAGAGGGAAAGGATATTTTTTTATGCAAGGATCTTTTTAACATATACTGAGGTCTGAATGTTAGGGTGTAAAGGTTTGGGAAGTGCTCCAGCATGCATCAACTAAAAGCGTGTTTCTAATGTGCTTGTATGCTGGGGTTTGATTCATTTATCTGGGATTTAAATCTTGATGTACGTAGCTTTGAAACATTCTGAGGCCTGAAAGAAAAGAAGACCTCTTCATGTTGCAGGCTGTGTCCCTGCTGCAGGCGGAAGCTGTCTGCTGAAGGTATCCGTTCATCATTCAGGCCTCAGAATGTGTCAAAGCTTCGTACGTCAAGGTTTAAATCCCAGATAAGTAAATCAAATCTCAGCATGCAGGAACATTAGAAGACGCATGAAGGTAATTTGAGGCATCATTGCCCCAAACATACTCCCCCAATCCCTCCTTCTCCCTCGCCTCCCTCACAGCAGGGTCCACCTCCACCCTCCCGCCCCACCTCGTACCCCCTTTTCCTTTTATAGGACGGGATGGGGCAGCGGGCCTTTTTATGAGCTGCTGTTCACAAAACAATTACTGCGCTTTAATGAGGCTGTCTGGAATTTCACAGGCCCCCTCCGCCGTGTCACTTAAGCCAATCGCAGGAAAAATATAAAACCACTACTAAGCGAGGACGCCGCCCATCTTCAAACCAGAGGAAGAGAGAAATCACCTTTCACGTGTGTGTGCTGGAAACTCTAATAAAAGTCCCGCTCTGCTCCTGAAACAAGAACACTCAGAGATGGTTTTTAATGCTTTTACAGGAGAAGGTTTTAAATGTGTTTTAATGTAATAAATTCCAGAGCAGTCACACCTTGGGGCCCCCGAGCTGCAGAGGCCCCTCATGTACAGCGTCTACAGTTTCTGTGGGGAAACAGGAATGATGAGAGGACGTGATGATGAGAGCAGTAACTCTTACACGCGCTGTAACAAGGATAATTTCAATTAAAATGAAATTAAGCTATTCCTCATTTTGCTGGAATCCTCTAAACGACCACTTTGTGAACCGAAGCTTTACTGTGCAATTATGTTTCTATGATTTTATGAAGCACTGAAGATTGTTTGACTAACTTGACTCTCTCTTTCTTCTCTTTCATGTCTCCGTATTCTTCCTGCCACTGTGTTTCATCTCCAGGTGAGTGTAACTATCTCTGCAGTCACATCAGCGGCTGTCCTTTCTTCACCTTGATAACGTCCCACACATGCTTCCTTTCACACGATGATAGCTTACATGCAGCTGCAGTCACACACACTGAGTCTGTGCAGGTCGGTAGTGTTACATGTGCAGCATAATTGCGATTTTACGGCAGCAGCAGCAGCCTCGCTCTCCTGCGTGCTATGAGCCGTTGTAAACTGAGGTTCGTGTCTGAGGGAGGAGCTGCTGCGCGGGGAAGGGTGCGGTAGTGAAACCCCCAGCGTAGACCAACGTGGGTTTAACCAAAATGGCCGCCCACCACAGGCCTCTGTGAGATGGAGCAGGGTGTAACCACATTCTGCTGCTATCTTCCACGTAGCAGCGCTGCAAACTCTGAGGCCCACGCTCGCAGCGGGGATCTGCTGAACTCAACCTCATGTCTTACAACTTTCCCAAGACTTCAACTTTCAGTTTGAGTCGACCTGCTCTGAAAAACCACAGAGCTCTGCACAACTTCCAACAGTCTCTATTATTTGGATTTCATGCTTTGTACTGATAGTCTGCTTCATGCTGAACATTTTAGCCTCTCTGTGCATCACTTAGGCAAAGGTGAGGGTTCATTTTGGACGGTTTCACTCAGGATGTTTCCAAAAATCAAGCTCTGGTCGCAGCTAACATGACCTCAAACCATCCTCTAATCTGATGATGATACCACATTTAATCTCTCATAATTTCATACAAATATTACAACATTTTCCCAGAGCTCAAACGGATGTCATCAATGAGTTTTCTGTCCAATCTGCAGCCTAATACTAAGATTAACCTCCTCAAAGATGCAAAGAAAAGCAGAACATATAAGAAGCTGGAAGCAGGATGAGAAATCCTGAATCCTAAATCTCCCATAATGCACCAAAACAGCCTTTGTTTCATGCAGCAGACATACAGGAGTGTTCTCCGTCTCTCCTTTGTGGTAAGAACTCTGAAAACCAGCTGTGCTCCTTCAGGAAGAAGTCTGATTTAGTTAGAAAGTGGACTGAGTTTACAGAATCCATATTTAGGATACTTTTATGTTCAAGTACCTGTGCATGAGAGGAAAAATCAATGCTTTGTTTCTCTTCTGCTTTAGTGGGTTTCCAGTATGTGTGTCTGTGGGAGGAGGTTGCTGGAGTCACCTCCTCTGCACACAAACAAAGTTTTCTCAGACTTCTTTAAGATTTAAATCCTGCTTTTGGTTCTGCACCAAAAGAAGAAGAAGAAGAAGGGTGGATGTTCTCCTCTCTTAGAACAAAGACCCAGCCGTCCACCTCTGGGGAATAATGCTGTGGGAGTGGGGGGAGACCAGAGGGGGGAGGAGGGAGGGCATGGAGGTCAAGGGTCAGGGTGGCTGTAAGTGTGTATGGCGTAGCGTGGTCTGCGTCCTGCTCTACGGAATGCAAATGAGTTCTGATAGCGCTGAGCCCTGAGGACTTCCCCTGTGTGTGTGTGTGTGTGTGTGTGTGTGTGTGTGTGTGTGTGTGTGTGTGTGTTTATATGAGTGTATGTGTGTGGAGTGGGAGGGGCTATCCCGGGACAGGGTCGAGAGGTCACGTCCTTTGCTGCTGACCGAACAGGAACAGAGAGAGGGATGAGGAGCTGTCAGAGATGACGAGCACGTTGATATTTCTAAACGTAGAGAGTCCTCTTGCAGGGATGGATATCTCTCTATAATTATGATTAATATCGGCCTCTGCAAAGTTATTCCACTACTACTAGAGTACTAGATTTAAAACCTAACATTTATTGAAGCACTTGGTCAAAATGCAAAATCTACTCTTCCTCGTCCAAATAATATCACCCAAACGAAACAAATCATCAATCAATGTACTCTAAAAGTCGCTATGAAGCGTTACTTGGAAGTTTAATTAAATTATCTTCCAACTTCTGAAATACAGAACACACTGTAAGGGTTTTGAGCCAATCAAATGCTGCATAACGAATGCTTTGCATGACTGCAGAGACGGCTGCATGCAGGTTTCATGTTCAGGCTTCAGGACTGTTCTGGAAGTGAAACCCAGCTCAGAGCGTGTCCTCTAAACACGATGAAGCATCCTGATGCATCCTGGTTGCTGTATAAACTTGAATGTTCCAAAGGAGGATGATTTGTATTGTTCTGAGTGGATGTAAGACGGCAGCCGGTCACATGTCAGAGCTGAGTTTTGGGGAGCAGTCAGCGTGTCTGAAAATGTTGTCAAGTTCACGTTGAACCGAAACAGATGCAGGACTTTGTTTTGACTACGACGTTCCATTTTGATCACAACAGGCCTGATGTGTTTCTGGCTTGACTTCAGAGGAGAGAGGAACAAACTGACTCTAGTGCTGAGCACAAACTCTCTCCGTAGACATGATTTGGAAGTTTTTATTCCTCATGCAGGAAACTCTGAGAACAACGAACCACAGCGCCGTGAACTCCATCAGACGGCAGGAGTCTGGTGTGTGCACTGTTTCTGTTTCAGCTTGTCCAGCAGGGACACGGTGAGGAGGAGGAGAGAAAGGAGAGAAGCTCTGTGTGTGTGTGTGTGTGTGTGTGTGTGTGTGTGTGTGTGTGTGTGTGTGTGTGTGTGTGTGTGTGTGTGTGTGTGTGTGTGTGTGTGTGTGTGTGTGTGTGTGTGTGTGTGTGTGTGTGTGTGTGTGGCGGGCGGCACGCCCTTGCAGGTTTCTCTATCACTCAGCTTCCATTAATTTTTAATTGCTTCCTCCGCCTGGCACACAGCTCCACTTCTCACTCAGCGAGCAGAAAGGAGGAGGAAGGACTCTCCAGCAGAGGAGAGGGGAAGGAGAGATGAAGAGGGGGAGGAGGAGAGAGAGGGAGATAAAGACGGAGGAGAAATGAGAGGAAATGTTGGAGAAAGTGAGCCAGATTTCACTCCAGCCTCCACTGAACCTCTCACTGTCCTCCTTCCTTCTTCGTCCTCCTCAGTCTTCGTCCCTGAGCCTTCCTCTCTCTTTCTCTCTCCTTCGCTGTATTTGTCTCCTTTATCACTGCTGGTGAATAAATGAAAAGCAGAGGAAACCCAAAGCCTTTGATGGGAAACAGTGGAGTTTCAGCACACTCCACACTTCCAGCATCCCCCCCCCTCCTCCCCCCTCTCCCTCTAAATTAAACATCAAAGGGAGAGCCCTCCACTAGGTGCTTTTGCTCGCCCGCAACGCCAGCGATGCCACGGTGCTTTTTCCTTGTTTGAAAGTCGTATTTCACACCCAATCTCACCCTCTTCTGCCGCTGCTGCTGCTCGAGTGCTCTCTTCACTTTTCAAGAGTGTGAGTGAGGATGGAGGGATGAGGGAGGGGGGTTGAGGCTCGGAGATGCAAGGACTTGAGGAGAGAGATAGAGAGAGAGAATTCATCAGTGCTCAGCTCTTGATTCATATTTTGTGCTGATGTGGAGCATCTAAAGAGGGAGTGAGTGTTTTTAAAGGGTTAAAGATGTTTTCTCACTCGTCAGATTTGACTTCTCTGACACTTTAAACCTTTAGGATGAGATATTCTTCACTATATTCTAATCATTTGAATCTCTTGCACTGCAACACATCTGCAAAGGCAGTCATTGCAGTTTGAAATGCAGGTACACTGATGTTATTGACAATTAATCAATCAAAATGTGTTGCATTGATCAGCCCTGAATGTCTGCAGACACTTTGCGGTTGTAGTTAGTAGAGATACAGGGAGAGGAGAGGAGGGAGGGGAGGAGAGATGATGGAGCAGCTGCAGTCTGGGCCTCCAGCCTCCTGGCGAGACTGCTAAAGTTATGATTGAGCTCCTGACCAGAGACTCTCCATCATCCCTTCATCTCTCCTCCATCCATCCCTCCCTCGTGACGGACGTCAGCACCAGTGGGACGTGAATGATGTGCAGGTTTAAAGGAAGTCTCTGTAACTTTAAAACCACGTTGGAGTCAGGACTTAGGAATCTTCTTATCCTCACATCATTATGAAAAGGTCTGCTGAGATTGATTTGCTTCCTTTTATCCTGCAGCCTATCCTTGGGCATTGATGCTCAGGTAAAAGGAGCTGAGTAGGAGTGTTAACATAGGTCCAGTCTGTGTCTTTGACTTCACTGAGGTTTCAAAGTGAATGTGCATGAGGGGAGTTTTTTGTTTAGGTTTTCCACTTCTCTTTTCAGTGTGATTATTCACTTTTTCTTCAAGGTGTTTTGATATGAACAGATTTCTGTGAAGAGCGAGGGTTTAGAGTCTGATTTTTCAGGGCAGTGGTTTTGAATAATCTTGTTGGAGCAGGTTTTGGTTAAATGCTGCAGAACAGACTGCAGAGGGCAAAAGAGGCGGACCGGATTGTAATCTGTGAGTCCATTAGACGTGCCTGACTCCAGTGAAGCTTATTTTTAATGCTCACAAACAGATATCAAATGAGTGCATGTGGCAGATGTCTGAGTTCTGTCTCCACTCTGGATTCTGAAGTTGCTGAAAACTGTTGTTCAAATTTACGAGATCCTGAAAACTGCTGCAACACACTCACTTCCTACAAGTTCAGTCCCAAAATAAAAGAGTCAATTTTAGCATTCAGTTCAGTTACAAAAGGAGAGGTAGAGTTGAGAGGATAAAAGAAAGACACAGGGAGGAGGAGGAGGTGGAGGAGGAGGTGGAGGAGGAGGAGGAGGAGGAGGAGGAGGAGGAGGAGGAGGAGGAGGAGGAGGAGAGAGACTGCTGGCTCCTTGCCATGCCCTCTCGCTGTGACCTTCCTCGTAAATAGCTCATACGACTTTTTACCCCCCTCCTCTCTTCTCACTCCGATGGGAGGAAGATAGAGAAAGCTGAGACGGATTTAAGCACAGCAACAAGCCCCCGTTTTATTTCTGTCAGTCTCTCTTTTTATAACAAGAAAGCCAGGTGTAGCAGACCCTCATAAACACGAGCTGCTAGCATCCTGAACCCCCATTCATCCTGTTTGGACGGAGAAGATGAAAAGCTGTTGCAAAAAAGAAACGTGTTGGTTAAAACTCTACACAGAGAAGGTTTTTTTCATCGCTCAGGGTTCAGCACTGATTAAAATATGTGACATTTGTAAGGTCAAAGACCGAGGACATCTTCCAGAGCTCATTTGACTGTTAAATAGAGCAGTGTTGCAATTAACTATTCCATAAATTGGTTTGCCAAATTAAATTGGCAGAGTGTGACATCAAGTCTCCATGGAGACGGACCGATCCCTTCACTTTACTCCCCGCTGCAAAACAGATGTAGGTTTGTGTAAGTGGAAACGAGCTGGACTCGAATCAAGCTCTCGCACTCCAAATTTACAGCGGCCATTAATGTAGGCAGGCTGGCATCATATCACAGCAGATCTACAGAGGTTCAGTTTACAGCAGGAGGCAGAGCCAAGTCTGTAAGAGTGCTTTCTGAGGAGGGCTGAAAAGATCTGCAGGGTTTTTTTTTAAATGCTGCATGTTCACTGCAGGAACTCTTAAAGGTAGTCTGTATGTCAGTGGTTCCCAAACTGGGGGTCGGGACTCCCAGGGGTCACTAGAGACTTACAAATGATTATTTTTTATTTAAGTCATTCTGTTACTCAAAAAATGTATTTTAGTAAATATTGTAAGAAATATAGACACAAAGGGTTAAACTAGATTTAAAATACTGCTAAGAAAAAACCCTTTCATTAGTTTTCTTCCTTTCTTTGTGCCCCCTTGAGACTTTTTTATTGATCTATTTATTTATTTAATTATTTATTCATCTAGTTTTTTAATTTAATCATTCATTCATTTTCTTTAATTTGTACTTATTTATTTAAAGGGACAGTGCACACTAATGACCATTTCTGCATAGCATCCAAGTAAATATGCCCTAGTTAGCCAAAAGGCTAATTTTCATCCTTAGTTAGGTCAATGCCACATGTGCATGTAAGTGGCTAATTTTCTCTAAACTAGCTAACTGAAGTATGAAGCGACATCCAATCACCTCGAGGGATGATGGGGTTACGAGTCTTTGGCAGCTTTATTTGGGGGTTGAAAACTTTCGGGAACCTCTGCTGTACGTGACCGTGCATGGAGCAGGGTCTCAACATTGTCCTCTGGCTTTGTTTCAGTCCCTAAAAGATCTCTGTTTGAGGGCACGTGGACTGTAAATGGTTGGACCTTGCAGCTTTGCAGGTTTCAAATTTTCCTAGATGACAAAGGTGTGATCAAGTGAAACAGAATGAGCGGGTTGATCTCTGATGTCATGCTGCAGCTTAGTTTCTGGCTCTGATTTGCATAATAGCAAAAGTAAAAAAGTAAATGATGCTTATTTTTAAATGCGTGTTCGAGTGTTTACTCTGAGGAACAGGTGGCAGCCGTCTTCACAGATAAACACAAGAGGAGGACTTCTTTAAATCCTTTAAAAGTGTCTCCTTTCCCTTTAAGTCCTCGCTCGTTTCAGTGGAAACCCGTCTTTATACGGCGATGCATTTATCTGCCTCCGTCCCTCTGCTCTCTCTCCGGCCGAGGCAGATGGCACGTGGATCGTGAAAGGGCAGCGCCCACCAATCCTCACCCACCAACCCGGCAGCCCCCACCTGGGTGCCACCTGCTCCTCTTGTCCATTTGACCCTCCTGCCAGCCACACACACACTCACACACACATTATATGAGGAGCACATGATTAGAACTGAGGAGAAGTAGATTTTACACTTATCTATTTTCATGCTCCACCAACACCACCCTACCTCCTCTTCTTCAGTTGTTTTAATGAAAGTTGTAATTGAAAGCATCGTATTGTAAAAACAGTTGTTTAAAGAGATCCTGCTCCCACAGCTCCCGATCAGCTCGCAGCCGTGTCCAGCGGTTGCAGCAGCTGTCTGTGTTGCAGTCTCACACATGCTGCTATAGGAGACTCAAAGGATGACCTATATACAGTAGCTACAGTAGCTATAGTGTGCATGATGTATAGATGTGTGTGTCGTCTGTGAGTCACACACCGTCTCCCTGAGAGGCTTTGTCATCCAGGATCGGCCCTGCAGTGAACGCTGGAGTCCTTTATGAGACAAACATGGCATCTGCTCTCTACAAGAGTACACACTCTGGTCTTTACACACAACTGCAAGAGTACACACACTGATTCTTCACACAGCTCCTGCATGGAGGGAGAGACGTCTGCATGCACACACAGTGAGACACTTAAAGCACCGCCCTGCTGTTTGTCGTAGCCTTCGTTATCATATTAATGCTGATTATTCGTCTTCACGCATTTGACCTTTCTGCAGACTCTAATCCTTTATGAACCTTGAATTGTCCTCAGCCTGTTTTCTAAATACAAAAAATAAACCTAGAAAATAAGGGGCTTTGAATTTTCCAACTGCAGCAAAACTATGCAAACTTTTTGGCCGTTTATATATCACAATTTGAAACTTTTATTCTCACTTTTTGTTGAGTTTTCGCGGATATTCTCACATCTTTAGATTTTATTTGCAATTGTGGTTTATTCTATTGTTTTTTTTTTTAAACACTTTGAGCTTCCTGTCCTGCAGAAAATCTGTTGTAAAAATAAAGTTATTTTGATATATGATAAAAAGCTATGCAACATTTGATAAATCACTCAAAAACAAATCATTTGTCAGATACTTTTCGAGCTAAACAGTCTAATCACTAGCTTCCTAAATCTTTGGATGTGTTTCCTTTTTGTCGTTAAGTGAAAGAAGAGTGTTTGGGTTTTGAACTGTTTGTAGAACAAGCAGAATTTAACATCACTTTGAGTCCATTTTGGTTATCATAGCAGAAAATATTTAATGATTCAGGAGGAGAAAAGACAGACAGCAGGGTCTGAGAGAACTTCCTGGTTGAGTAAACCGTCTGTCCAACATGATGTAACTGAAACATCTGAAGAGGTGTACGCCTACATCTCCCATCATCCTCCCCCCTCTGAGTAGACAGGAAGTGCTTTCACACACATCCGTTCCTTTTATTCATAGTAATCTGTGTCTCTTGTGGACATGCGAGTCCTGCATGTTTCAAATGTTGCTCCATAAGTTGGAGGAAGTCTTCAGGTCCTCTCAAGTCCTTCTACACGGGGGCGGTGTTGGTGATGGGGGGTGGGGTGGATTACCTCAGTGTGGGCCTTGAATAAGACTGCTTGTTCCAAAACAGATGTGCTGTGTTTCACTCTCTCAGAGAGAATGAGCTCATTGTTTACAGTCCAACCTGGTGCTAATTTTTTCTGAAACGCTAACAGCTGCCTAACTGCACCCCCAGCCTGCCTTGATATCGCCCCCCTTGGCCTCACTAACTTTGTGTGTGTGTGTGTGTGTGTGTGTGTGTGTGTGTGTGTGTGTGTGTGTGTGTGTGTGTGTGTGTGTGTGTGTGTGTGTGTGTGTATGTGTGTATGTGTGTATGTGTGTGAGTGTTGGCTCCAAAAGACCAACAAGATGCCTGATGATTGCCACCCCCCACTCAGAGCACCATCAGCTCCTTCCCCAAATCTAATCTACGCAATGAAATCGATCGGCGTCACTGCAGCCACTGTAGCCACTGCAGCCGCTGCACACTCACCAGTGTTGGGTTGCCTACTTAAGCACCCCCCCGGAGCCAGGGAAGGATTCAGGCCGATCACGTTGGGGGACTTTATCCAACAAACACACTCAAGGACACACACTTACTTACTCACTCTTACATCCAGCTGTGGTTGCACAAACCCAGGTTCAGTGCGTGTGGTCGCGCGGTGGTTGCAAGCGATGCGACAAATCTGAAGCGAGTGTGCAGTCAGTGTTCAGCGGTTGATGATCCTCTGACACATGCACTCCTGCTCTTGCTCTGCACACTGCAAGAGTCCAGACTGTTCTTCATGGCTAATCTTGTTAAGAGACAGAAAAATCAATTTATGCAATTATTTGCTGCTACTGTATCGATACACTAAGACCATGCACAGATCTATAAAGGAGAATTGATGAAGAATTATCTGCAGGTACTACTTATTATCGATACAGGGATCTGATTCCAGGTTTAAGAAGTCAAAGCGGTGAAGTGAACACAGAGCCAGAGAAGAATGAATCAGTTGAAGGATGGTAGTTTAACCGGCTTAAGTGCCCTCATTAGTCCTGATCCATTAGCACCTTAACTTCTGCTAATTCACACATCTGTCTGCAGTCCTTATCTGCCGTCGTGAGTGCACCTCTACGTCACATTTTAAACTCTGACCTTGTTTTTTAGCGTATACTCTGTGAAGCTCAGACCTGTGCGTGGTTTCACCTCAGCAACGGCGGCGAGATGTGCAAGTTTCCCTTCCTTTAAATGTATTTTTTATAGGCTGCAGAGACGCAGAGAGGAGGCCGGGCTCTTGTTTGTGGCGAGCTGTGCAGCTAAAGACAGTTTGATGTTAATTTTCCTGCACTTAAGCCCACAGGCAGCTTCCTGCCTGCCTCAGCGCTTGATACATTTTTTATTTTTCTTGTGCTTTCTTCTCCCTCCCCCTTTCTCCTTTCATTGTGATATTTTCGGCCTCTGAGTTTTTGTCTTCCTGCTTTTTTCTTATGGGACTAAAGCCTTACTCCTGCATAACAGAACTAAATAAAGGGAAAGGTGAAGTGGAGGAAATGTATGTTTCTGGCTTCTGCTGCCACACTCTCTTCTTACCATCTCTTCTTTGTGTTCCTCTTGGATATGAAAGGCTTATCTGCATGCTTCCTGGGGTAGACTGACTGATTAGACTGTACAATGACATAAAAACGAGTTAGGGAGCTATGCAGAGAGGGAAAAGAAGGAGAGCTCTCAGGGAAGTACAGCTTGTGGAAAATCTCCAGGCCTGCCAGTTCCAACTGGTACATTCTGGACTCTGGACGCAGCTCTTTTATTCCCCACGTCCTCTAAGAGAAAGGCAGATGTTGTGTCTTTCTGCTCTCCAGCTTAAGCTCTTTCCCCTCTGTGCTCGACCTTTTGAGGTGCCTCAGAGGGCGAGTTAGCCCCCAGAAGTTTGAATTTTTGGCGCCATTGCTGCAACTTCCAGGCCTCATGTCAAACTGAGCAAAAGAGGTCAGAGGGAGATTGCACAAGAGGAACGACCAAAAGCCAAGCTGGAAAATGCTTTGCTTTACTAGAGCAAGGTTTTATTGTGAGCTTGTCAGTGTTTCTTTTTAAACATTGGTGAATAAAACTCCACCAGATATGTCAGAAAACCTGGTCTGGATTAACTGAAATATCTGGAACTGAGTCTGCTGCTTCCAGCTGCTTTAAGCTGACCAGTGCCCAGTATGTTGAACATTAGATAGGTCCAAATGATGCAGAACTAATCTCATCATGATGAGATCTGAATTCATGCTTTATCAGCCCTGTTAGCAAGATCACAAGCAAATAGTTTTTAGAATGCTTGTCTTTTAAATGGACTAAGATTGGACTACATCCTGTGCAGTTTCGATTGAAGGAGAATCTGATCTTTTTGTTGGCCTTTGCAGCTCAGCAGCATGCACATTTCTAAGTTCACAAGTCTAAGTTCAAAAACAGAGCCATGAAAAACTGCTCCTACCTTCTGCCTGGGTTTTGAAACTGATCAATGATTGGTCCCCATCATGAGAATTAGCTTTTGTACCCAGAGCAGAAGGCCGCCAAGTCCAAAGCTCAGATGAATCCTCATGTGCTCAAAAACATGAGCTCACTGGGAGGAAACTGCAAAAAAACACACACGTCCAACTGATATGAAAAGCCGTGCAGTTTGTGCTGAAACTGATAAAGTCCGATTACAGCCGGGTGACTTTATCTGCACTTTCTCAGCATTGAAACGACGGCCCGCAAATTCAATCTTTTATTGGATGGAATTTCTTTTTTTTTTCTCTTCTGGAGAAACAGATGAAAGTAACTGTGTGTTCCTCAGCGCAGCAACAAAACACTCTGTGATAAGTCTGTCTGGGAATCTCGTCTCCTCGGCCTCAGACATAACAGATGAGTGTGATGTGAGATTGGAAGGAGTCAGAGGAGGAGGAGGAGAAGGAGGAGGAGGTGGGGGGGTGTCACATAGTTTACCAAATGCAATTATGTAACTGTGTCATGGTTTCAGGATGAAGATGGGGAAATGAGGAGGGTGGGAGGCATCTGGACCAGAGAACAGAGCTTAACAGGAAGAAAAGGGTCATTGAGAAGAGAGCAGTCGAGAATAACCAAGTCTGAGGCCCGGATCAGACGGCAGGAATTTAAAACACAAAAACACAAAATGAGGTTGCATCAGAGACGCCAAGGGGATGGCAAATATTCTGTGCTCTGATTTTAAACATGCACTCGCTAAAAACTGAGAAAAGCTGATGCATTACGTCTGCAGGAAAAAGCATCGCTCCATCTCACCTGACCTTGTAAGACAGGGATCTTGTTTAATCTTACAAAATGAAGCAGATGTGAACAAAACAAACACCAGGTAGCGTCCTCAGGTGCTAATGTCTGCTAGGACTCAACGTCAGTGGCTCCACCCCATTCTGTCCTTCTATCTCATTGGTTGTTGCAGCGTTACGCAGAAAGTGCTGATGTAATCATCCAGATTTGAAATCTTACATATGCAACACGTCTGAAATTATTTGAGTTAGTTGTTCGAGAGGTTCTGAGCTGAAACCAGATTCTTCCTGAGATTGCAGAGAGGCTTTGAATTGTCCCAAAACAATTCCAGTGTGAGCGTAGACTCAGCGACACTGGATGTGATGTTTTTAATGTTGGAAAATATAAAAATGATTGCAGGAAATCTTATTAGGAAGCAAGCTGGGGCTAAAAAAAAACCCTGCATGGTGATATTTCAAGCCCGCAGTTGCTTTCTCTTATTTTTCATGTTTCGTAGAGAGTAATCGTAGCTGCAGGCTTCTGTCATAGCGTGGGGTTTTAAATTGACAGCGACAGAGAGATGAGCGATCGAGGTTAAAGGACATGTAAAGAGAGAGAGAGACAGCTGACAGAGACCAGAGACGGCTGATAGAGTCTGTGACGTCTTCAGTCTCTCTGGCTCTCGTCTCTGTGTGTCACGTATACTTCTCCTATAGACTACATCGCCAGTCCCTCCTTCCTCCCTCCCTCCCTCCTTCCTCCTCCCTCCTCCTCCTCCCTCTTCTCTCTCCCAGCCCAGATATCCCAGAGGGCCATGGGGTTGGCTGAGGGCGGTTAAGCTGATTGTCCAGAGCAACAGACGGCCGGCCGGTTGGCTCGGTGCTGGCCAGTGTCAGCTGGCAGTGACCAGAGTGTGTGTATGTGTGTGTGTGTGTGTGTGTGTGTGTGTGTGTGTTTGTGTGTGTGTGTGTTTGTGTGTGTGTGTGTGTGTGTGTGTGTGTGTGTGTGTGTGTCTGTCTGTGTGTGTGTGTGTGTGTGTGTAAGCGCACAGTATTTATGAGGCTTTGCTTTAACAGTGAAGGTTTTTCCCGAAGCTCTCAAACTTGCAGTAAATACTCAAATGTTTTGGGCGTCCACGGTTCTTTGAAGTTTTCCTCCTGCAGTTAATGGTCCTATTTTTCAGCGTGTAATGATATGTTTCTCTGCCCGGTGACCAGCAGCGACTCTTTCTGCTCGTTTGGAAATCTGTCTGTTGATGCCAAAACTTTCAGAAACATACATCTCCAGAGCGCAACATTTCGTCAGCATTTTTTCATCCATTTTGCTCTCAAATTGGTCTTAAACTCAATCCCATCCAGCATTAATGAGGTCTTAAAAAGTCTTACAGTTGGCTTGGGGAAACCTGCAGCTCCAAAGCCTTTGGTAGCTTACAATAATCTGCAATAATGTGATGGTTACATTGGAATTACGGCATGTGTTTCCCCACTTACAGCGAGTAAAGAAATGAAGGCAGAGCGGCAGCGCGACGTGCGCTGTCGCCTCTTTTATCTGCAGTTATTTTTCCACAGATTCAGACTCTCTCTGATGTGTGTGTGGGTTTCATTGAACAGTTTGCATCTTAGGAAACGGTTTGGAAGACGTCCCTCCTCTGCTTCTCTGGCCAGAGAACGCCAAACGTCTGAGATTCGTCATTTGTTCCATCTGGCAGGCCCAGTGGAGGGTTTGGAGGGGCTGCGAGCTTACATAACTAAAACAAATATCCGACATTTTGGGGGATTACATCATAAGAGCGGGATCAAGTTGGGAGGTTTAAGTTGCGTCTATGTGCTGGAAAGCTGCAGCAGCGCCGCTGTAAAGTGAGTTTTGGAAGATTGAAGCTCTGTCGCCGACGCTCCGTTTATTTGATGAGGATGAAAATCTTCAAATGGCATCAGAAATGTAGCAGCACATAACGGCTCGTATCACAGACTCATGAACAACGTTGCTGCACAAACAGTGCCGTCTGGCCAATATACGATCATATGCAGAACATTTCAAAGCATTAAATGGTTTCCTCATTGTTACTCCTGCACGTTGAAATGCTTATTCCCTTTAGCAGGCCACTTTCCAAATGACGTCTGTGTTCAAAACTTTCTTCAACCCCCTCCTCCCTCTCTCCGTGTCCTGCTGGAACTGCTCTAAAATAAGGCATGAGTGCCTGAAGGAGAGAGAGGGGGAGAAAAAACGCTTTTGCACACACCGGCTGAATGATGGATTTTATTTGGTCTCCGTTTGCCGAGCCTGTGCTTGGCTGTGTCGGTCTGTTATGTCGGTTTCTATGGTGAAAAACACGAGCCATGCCAGACTTGACGAGTACAAGGAATAAAAAAAAAGCATGTGCAGGGACGGAGGGAGGGGGCGGCGCAGGGGTAACAAGGGAAACTCGATTCCAAGAATTTGGAGGGTGTGGAATCACAGAGAGGGAAAGACATGACAGACAGAAAGTGTGTGTGCAGCAGAGTGAGACGACGCTGAGGCAGAGACCGAGCAGCATAGTCAAACAGGCAGAAAAAACACACCTTTACTAAATCAGCAGAATGACGGACGAATCCTGGAGCAAAATCATTACAATCATTTCCTATTTTAGGTCCGTCACATGAGTCCCGGAGACTCAGCAGTAAATTGTGCAATTTAGAAATTATTCACTCAATGGAGAGGCTGAGTCACATCAATTAGGTTTCTTATTTGCTCAGTTTAAAGTATGCAAACGGCTGAATAAGTTCTCCCGAGGAAGCCCAGGTAAAGAGCACCACGGTGAAGCTACTTTTCCTAATATGTAGAAACAAGCCAGCATGTTGTCGTCACTCGCTTCGTGGACTTCTATTTTGAGGCCTCAGATTTGGAGCCTGAAGTGAGCGTGAAACTGGACGGCAGTTACTTGTTAGCAAACACTAGCGTTAGCTTAGTTAGCAAAGTGCATCCACAAGTCATGCTTGATGTAGCCGAGCGGGAAGTTTGAATATTTGGCGCCATTGCTGCAACTTTCAGGCCTCGATGTCGAACTGAGCGTTAGAGGTTAGACAGAGGTTGCACAAGAGGAATGACCAAAAGCAAAGCTGGTTTTTGCTTTATCAGTGTGTCTTTTTCAACATTGGTGAAATAAAACTCATTCAACCAGACATGTCAGAAAACCATACAACACTAAAGACCTAGCTAGGTTTGGGATCCTGTTTTTGAGCCTGAAGTGAGTGTGAAACTGGACAGCAGTTATTTGTTGAAAACACCACACGATCTGCAAACCTTCGCGTTTGCTTAGTTAGCAAAGTGCATCCTCAAGTCATGGCTGATGTAACTGAGCGGGAAACTTTGACTTCAGCTCCCCTCGGAGTGAGTCGTACTTTCATTTCATCACTCTGCAGCCTGACGTCGATTCACACACCGACGACTCAGCCTGCAGAGAGCCTCTGCTAATTCATACTGCTGCCTCCCCATGAATGAAAGATGAGGTGCATTAGCGCACGCTAACGTGTGATTGATAACGTGTGTGTGTGTGTGTGTGTGTGTGTGTGTGTGTGTGTGTGTGTGTGTGTGTGTGTGTGTGTGTGTGTGTGTGTGTGTGTGTGTGTGTGTGTGTGTGTGTGTGTGTGAGTGAGAGAGAGAGAGAAAGAGAGAGAGAGAGAGAGAGAGAGAGAGAGAGAGATGAGGTATGTTGGCGGTGTCATGGCCGAATTGATGGGGTGCATTTTATTTAACAGATTGAAGTGAGTGAAAGGTCATCAGTGAGTGCTTGGCTGCTGCTGCGACTGCCATTTCCTTGATTGGTGTGTGTGGGTGGAGGAGGGTGTGCGTGAGTGTGTGTGTGTGAGGGTGCAGGTGTGAGAAAGAAGTGTGTTTAGACTAAATCAAAGCACTCTTGTCTTTTGTACGTTGGATCTCTCTTTGTTCATCCTTACACATGTGTGTGTGTGTGTGTGTGTGTATGTTTCTGTGTGTGTGTCGTGCCCGTACCTGCTCGTCTGTTATCGGTCCATCAATCTGCGGCTCAGCTCAAGGTATGCAGCTCACCTGCAGTAAAAAAAACTCCCACACAAAGACGGTGCCAGCACACACTCGTTTCTGTGTGTGTTGGCACAGTCCAAAGAAAGGTAGTCAGCACATATTGGCACACAGAGGCGCAGCAATGCATGCTGGCACACACACACACACACACACACACACACACACACACACACACACACACACACACACACACACATACACACACACACACAGACACACACACACATTCACACTTCTCATGGCTGGTGTTGCCTGTCTGCAAACAGACACGGTGAATCACTCGCAGTCTTTGCCCTTCTACTCATAATGTTGGTGTGTGTGTTTGTCCGTGTGTGTGCAATCAGTGCTGTACCACTTAGCAAGTCTCTCTTTCACACACACACATACATACACACACACACACACACACACACACACACACACACACACACACACACACACACACACACACACACACA
Organism: Notolabrus celidotus; assembly: GCF_009762535.1. NCBI lineage: Eukaryota > Metazoa > Chordata > Actinopteri > Labriformes > Labridae > Notolabrus > Notolabrus celidotus. The sequence continues at coordinate 12,086,742 of NC_048282.1, read as the reverse complement.
GGTTACACACACTGAAAATGAAGCCAGATCCACGAGCAAACAGGTGTCACTCTGACCAAAAAAACAACAACAATGTGTCTTGTTTCTGTCAGGTCACAGTGATCCCTGCTCTGTGTGTGTGTGCGTGTGTGCGTGTGTGTTTATATGTGTGTGTGTGTGTGTGTTTATATATGTGTGTGTGTGTGTGTGTGTGTGTGTGTGTGTGTGTGTGTGTGTGTGTGTGTGTGTGCAGGTGACTCAGGTCACAGAGGATCAGTCATACCGGGGTCTGCTTTGACTCTGCATCAACAGTTTAGTCTACACCTCTTCTCAAAAAGCCATGGGTTTACTGGTTGCCACAGTGACTGCTCCAGTTCTCCTCTCTGATTGGCTGCCTCCATCTTTCACTGGCGGTGAGTTTGGAGTGTTTCCCACATCTAAAGACGGCTGCCATGACCCCGCTGCCTCAGATACTCTGATAAAGGACAGCTAGATTTGCTTTTCATGACTTAATTATCATTTTTTATACAACCGGCTCGCCGCTCAACTAAACATCCGTCCTGTTTTAAACATTTATTTGGGATCCCATTTGCACAAAAACAAAACAATATGTTTGCACAGATTTGAATTCTGATCTAAATGTGTAGCAGGTTCTGTTCACAACCTGCTTTGTTTGAAAAATTGATCTTTATCGTAAAGGTGAGTTTAAACTGACGGCGTGATCAGACTGCAGCAACTACAACATTTGTGTGACTTCATTCCCTCTAAATTAAAACACGTATTGAGTTAAAATGACAATTTTTTACGACTCCTGATCCTTCAACCTAAAAAAGAGCATTTCTGCCTCTGCGTCTTTCATATTGAACATCCTTGAATCCTTGAATCTTTGTGCACATAAACTTGAAATCAAGCTTTATAAGGTCGACACCTTACAGTTTAGGTGCTTGTGGTTGACAAATGTTTCACCAGCTGCTTTAGAATAATTGAAAAATGTCTTCATAGCGTGTCCTCGAGGTGTGTGTTTGTGTCTGAGCGGGCAGACACGGCCGCATAAACCTCCCACTAAACAAACCATGATTGATGAGACGGCTGATGATCTGGACGCAGGCCCGGTGTTCACACACACTCACACACACACACACTCCTGTTTGGTTTCTAGGTTTGTTGTGGCAACATAAATAAAGCTGAAGAGCGTTAAGCAGCTTGTTTCAAGGTTCATTTATGTGTTTTTCACTCAACCTCCAAACACGCTCTTCATTATACTTTCATCACCTGCTAATAAAACTTCACACCTGGACGGAACAGGTGCTTCAGTCACTGAAGAGACTCTGCAGAGGAGAATGACATCATGCATTCCTCACATTCAGTCTGTCTGGCTTTTTAATTCTCCGGTTCTGTAGGTTCTGCAGACACTCTCATGCAGAACCTTCCTGCGTTGCTGTGCAGAGTGTGTGTGTTTGAAGCGGCCTGCCCCGCCCTACCCTGCTCCCTTCAAGGCTGCCTCGATTCAGAACAACAAGCCGTGCAGCCGGCTCCCCCAGGCTCACACTTACTGTAAAACCAATCCTTTTAATTAAGACAGATTCCGGAGAGGAAAGAAGAGCAACTGCTGCCCCCACATGCAAACACACACACACACACATGCTGAAACACACACGACCGCAACATCCTGTCATTTGTTTTTCTTCCTTTCTGTTTTCCCTTCCCATCCTCTGTCTTTTTTTGGTTCTTCCATTGCTCGTCCTTGTTTTGTTAGAGGGTGTGTGTGTGAGAGAGTGGACAGTAAGAGCGAGACTGAAACCAAGATGGCATCCTGACTGACCTGCGAGCCGACCTGAAGCTGCTCTCTGAGTGACCCCGTGTTTTAGTGGCCAGTTGGCCTCCCTGTGAGCCACATGCTTTTTTTCCTCCACTCTCTTTGTTTTTTACGGCATCGTCGCTTTGCTCATCTCTGTTGTGTCTTCTTCCCCCCCTCCTACCCGATCCCTCGCTGAGCCGTCAGGGTCAGAATGCGGCGGAACAACAAACCCAAATAGTGGCTATAAACTTCAGACTTGTTTATGGCGTGGGTCTGCTCACTCACCTCTCTGTGAACTCCTGAACAGACAGCACCGTCCCCTCATGTTGGAGCTCAGAACAACGTGACCCCAACTTCACCCGGCCCGACCTGCACTCTGGACTGCTTCAATGGGACTTTACTCTTATACAACTCCTCCATTCAAACGTCCTCCATACCCTATTTAACACTTGATTTAGCTAAGCTTGTTTAATCAACCTATTGCTGGCTGATAAAAGGTAACTTTAGCCGTATCCTCATGGGACTTGTGTCACCTGGGAACCTTAAGTACATTAAAATGAGAGGAGAGGGCATCTGCAACCACAGGATGCAGAAAGGGAGCTGATTGGTCAGATTGATGAATGCACCGCTGAGAGGAATGTGTTTCAAGCTTCTAACAGGCCATGAAGTTTTCTGAGGTTGACCATTGACAATTAAAACAGGAAGTGAATTAAAGCAGTGACTTGATGTTTCTTTCACGGTGCAACGTCAGTCAAATGGAGTGAAATACAAAACTTGATGACACATAAGGTCCACTTATTATGTACCTTTATGTCAAGTTCCTGATATCTGCAACATGTTAGTGTTTGCATCGTCCCTGCACTATAAAGCTTGGTTTAAGGTTAACGCTGTCTGATTCAAAGTTTTATCAGACCTTGCACAGGCGGCTGTCTAAAGTTTGAGGCCACAGATTTTGATTGACGGATCATGGGTGAGGTTTTATCACCCTCCTCTTTGAAATCTCTGCCAGATTGGATGTTTGGCTCTGGGGGGGCAGCTGGCACAGCCATCGTCAGTGTGTGTGTTTTATGGGTGGAAGTAGGGCACTGATCCTGGCAGCAGAGTGAGCGTCAGTGTTTCCCATCCTCCTACTTTAACAGGGAAGTTTGCCTGCAATAATGAAGAAGGGGGGCACTTTTGGTTCAGCTCTTCTGATTTTATTTCAAATATCTGTCACCAACTCTTTGGGTGAGAGTCTGAGCATTTTACTTCCAGGAAGGATTTTACCTTTAATCCCTCTGTCAGCTGCACAAAATATTGCATGTTCCTATTGTTGTGTCCTTCTTTCCCTCCCTTCCTCCTTCTGATCTCAGAGAGTGGAGAAGTTAGAAACTTTCAAGTTCAACTAGGCTGAACTTCTAACTCCTAAACTGCTAAAACCAAGACTTTGTAATTATTGTCCAGCTTTTGTTCTTCTTAATGCCAAATATCTGAGTGTTATCTATAAAAGCAGAATACTTTGGGAGCACAGAGCCCAGAGAATCAAACCCTCAGGTGAGATTGTTTTTTAATCTGCCTGACATTTAATCACCCGTCAAACCTTAAAGCTAAGCTATCTAAAGATGCACTTGTTTGCATTAATAGCCAGATTCTCACCAAACAAGATCCCCAGCTTATTACTGCCGACCCTCGCTCCTCCATAACACCATCCCTCATCCAATTATCCTGATTCATGAGGTCTGACCTCGGCTCTGACCCCTGCTTTTAATATTTCCTTCTCTGCATTGATCGGCCCGGTTTAAGGTGTCAGTGGTTTCCTAAGTGCCAAACAGAATCATCTGAACATTGCCTCCTTTTCTTTGATCGGCTCGGACATGTGCAGCAATTATCTCAGCTCCTCTTATTCGCTTAAATTGTGTCTGTTTGTGTTGCTGCGAGGTTAGTTGTTGAGATTTTAATCTGCTCACCCGGCCATCTGCCGCCGTCGTTGGGTTGCATATCTTGAGGATTAAATCAGAGGCTGCAGCACGTGAGGTCTTCTGCGTGCACACACTCACACACACATCCAGCCACAACAAAAACAAACGACACGTTCCATCGAGCAAATACACACATGAATAAATGCACACATGCTCAGAGTGGAGAATATGGGCCACTCTCCCTGCAGGTCCAATCGCTGAGCGCCTGCAGCTGAGGGCCCTGATTACCATTTTATTACAGCATGTCATTATTCTGATGCTATCAATGGAAATGAATTGGCTGACAATTGATTTACAATAACCCCCCTCCTCTGCGCCGGCCCTCGGGGAGCCTCTGCTGCACATTGATTCGCTTCTCCTGTCCGCTCTGTCTGACTGACTCTAACCGGACTTTCACCGATTAAAGGCTCCTCTGCTTCAACACGACAGAGAAGGAATCCACAGCCAGGATTCAATGGAGTCATCTGCTTAGAGTCACTACCTGGACACACTGACATTGACTTAATATCAGAGTGTGGTTGGTTTCTCTCAGGGAGGATTCGATGGAACTCTGAAGGTTGATGGAAGGACTAGAAACAGGAAGCCTGAGCCCCACCCACAAAAACATCAAAATGTGATCAATAAAAGCATCGCTTGAATGAGGCGTTCATGGATTAAATCCCAGGTGGACTTGGATGCACACAGCTGAGAGTGCTGGATCCACTCAGGGGTTTTAAACTTACACAGATTTGAGTCCCAGGACCTGTGAAGCCTTCAGAGACAGAGACGGCAATCTGACCTCTGAAGATTTTTTGTTCTGATTCTGTTTGATCTAAAATCAAAACTATTTAGGTAAAGAGCATCAGCTTGCATCAAGCTACGTCTGTCAATCATTTCACCATCATGTTGTCTTGCAGATCGAGGCCATGACAACATAAAAACAAAAGAAGCAGTGCATGCCCTGCTGGAGCATATGCACTGCAGAGCTCTGAGAGTTAAATGTTTAAACAGCTCTTCAGATCTACGACTGCTTTCTTTCTTTCATGCATATATATACTCTTATATTCCAAAGCATCACAGCTTCTGGCTGATCTGGCATGTTTCTACAAGTTTGCATGGCTGTTGGTGAAATTGTTCAACACACTGATTGGAGCGAGAAGAGAAAAACTCCCAGCTGGCCACGGGGCATGCAGAACATCATTAGTGCCAAGTGTCTGAAAGCTGTCGAAAACATTCCCATCACAGCGCAACTGGAGTGCTCACTAACAACCCCGACCATTATGCCTCCTGCGTCAGCCGGCAGACTGAGCCCTGCAGACACTCACAGGGAACATGCAGCGTGTGCGCGGCAGCAGCCATTTTCTCTCACCTCAGTCGAGTGTGTCAAGAGTCTCACTGGAGAGTCTCTCACCTCAGGAAAATGCATGTGACAGTTTGAGAGTGCATGGAAGGATTTCTCCACTAAAATACTTCATGGATGCAGCAGAGGATGGAGCTCACCCTGCTCTCTGCCCTTCCTCCCCTCCTCTCCTCTCCTGGGATAAATCTTTCCAGTGTGAGCTGAACTCCAGCCGGCTGCTTAATGACTTATAATAGCCACAGTTTCCTGCTGCAGCATTACAGGAACATGGCTGCTGCTTCTTTTCTTAAATGTCCCTGAGACACAGCACTTGGCGTTAGGAGGACATGACCTAATTTCTCTCACTGGAACACTTCTTGTTTTTTTTTATCTTGCACTTTCTAACTTCCTGTCTGGCAGAATTTAATTTAAACTTTTTTTTAGAGCAAGCTCGGGCTCTCTGCTTTACACGACACGTCACTTAAACTCTGCAGGGGACACGGTCTATTAGCATTCTCATGACATTAGACTAAACAAACCAACAGAATTGGTAAAAGCAGAAATTTGTCATAAAAAAAACTAAATCTTTTTTTGTAACTGCACATTTTAGAGTGTAAAAATTTTTACTTGTGTTTTTGCTTGTTGTGTTGATATTCTTGCATTATATTTAATGCTTATACCTCTAAAGTCTGTGCAGCCTGCCCCTTATTGAAGTCATGTTTTGCTCTAGTCATCGTGTTTTTTTGTTTTGGTATTTTTTAACTTTTTAAACCGTGAGATACGTCTGCCGCAGACACCCCCAGAGGCCCATGTTTTCAACCACAGTTTACTCTGCATGAACTACAACAAAACAATGCCACCAAAAAATAAACATGATGATGCAGAAGAGGGAAGTATCAGATTTCATCTGCAAAAAGAATAACCCCTGCAGCTGTTTTTATTCTGTGTGGATTCAGTCAGGAGCGTGTGACAAACAGAAGTCCAAATTTAAAGAGATAAAACACAACAAGTTCAAACGGCTGATCGGGTGGACGGTGAGTGGTAACATGACCAAAACAAAAACATGGAGCCTCTCATCTGCATACCATTAGACTGTCTGAGTGAAGGGAAAGCAATCAGCGGACACGTTCAGGTGTTTTCACTTGACAGGTACTCTAACGGTGAGAGCTTTTCACTGATGGAAACAGTGCTAATGTGAGTCTTGATGCCTCTCCAGTCCACTCTGATGCTGCTGCAGTGTTTACTGTGTGAGGGCTGGTTTGCACAGACGGGTCAGAGGCTTTAGTCGGCTGCAGCTGCATGATGTTTTAAATGTACAGAGGAGGGAATACATGGGAGAAGTACTGCTGCTCACTAAAGCTGCAAAAAGGTTCTGATGCTGCTTTAACAATCCCAGAACCAGACTGGAGTGGAGGACCCCTTCAGTGAGGTCCCAGATTAAATCACCTGGTCTGTCTTGGAGTCAAACTTTACACAGCACACCTCTTTCACCCCCCCCCCCCCCCCCCCCCTCCCTCCTGTTTTTCCCTGTCTCTCCACATAATGACACTTGGAGACCACAGCATATGTAAGAGCTTGTTCCTGCATGTTAGATGATGTGCTCGCTGTGGTGCTCTAATTGACCCGCCATGTCTGCAGATCCATTAGTGCGGCCATGTTTGGCCCACTTAATGCCCAACTACAACAAACACAGCCATCAATAGATACAGCCGCCTTGTTATGCAGTATATAGGGAGCCGCTGTCTGCCCGTGAAGACTCTGTGTGTTCGGTGGTTTGTGCAGAGAGCCTGCAGGTCGGGGCTGCAGGGGCTGTCAGACGGGGCCTGGTCAGGAGAGTGGCGGTGGCTAGACATGATGTCTGAACCAGCTGACAGGCTGACCTAATCCCACCCCACAGACAGGAAGGAAGAGGAGTGTAGCCTCTGGCCATCTGAGCTCTGCTCTCTCAAAGACTGCTTGTTTTGTGTGCAGCGATGGTTCGTCATAGGAAACAGCATGGCCAAAGGGCTGAGGGGCTAAAGGGCAGCTTGGAAGCTTTACACACATTTATCCTTTAGAAATTCAAACATTTTAGACATTCAAGATATGTAGGAATGTTGTTTTGGTTTTTATTTCTTATAGTCCGAAAAGAGAATTCAGATTTTATTCCCGAAAGTTTATTTTTGCTGTCTAAGGTGTGTTAAATAGACCATAGACATGGATTTAGACATGAACGCCATGCAGATTTCCCTCTTCCCTGGTCCAGCCGTCTGTTTGTGCCTCCACTGGATGGGGCCCTTAAGATAAAAGCTATGGGGGACGGTGGCGGTTATTCAATTTCAAGCTTTGAAGTTAAAAGTCGCAAGAAATCTCAAAACATGTCAATACATTTGTATCGACTTGAGACAAAAACATAAAAAACAATGCTTGAATCTTTTCATATTTGTTTCAAAGATACAGGCACACTCCATGTTGCACAGCTTCAGTTGGCAAAGCATTCTGGGTATGATGAACTATTACTCTGCTTGGCATCTGTCTGAAGGCCAGACCAATACCCACTGTTCCCGTAAGAAAAACAACCTACACTACTTGGAGTCGTGCAAAACTGAGGAGTGGCCAAGTGGTAGAGCCGAGTTCAAAACTGGCATCGGCTCTTAAAATACTGGATCATTCTTTGCATGGAGGAAACACTCGAAGAGAGTTAAATATGAAAAATTGCAGACCGATCTCTGGGTGTTCAGCTCTTTTGTTCATCTCTAAAGACTAAACCACTTTCACCCGTTGTTTCTCACCACCTCTAAACTCCATATTTCTTAGGTTTTATCTTCAGTCCATATGCACAGAGCCACACACACTTGTTCATGTCAGTGATTCTGATTGTATTAACTCAGTTGAGCAAATAGTCGTCAGAGGACTCCGGAATCATGGCTGACCCTGTCTGTGCTTGCCCCTCAGACAGCCTGTAGTCCCACCCCGTCCTCTCCAAACTCCTGACATCACACGCCTCATCTGATCATGCTCGGGGCAAACTTCATCGGATGTCTGTGTCAGCTCTCGTCCCTGTAGCTGATGTTGTGTCTGTCTCATGCTTCATCACGTCTGGATGGAGCATCTTCACTCCAGCGCCAAAACAATCCTGCTCCAGATTTAGAAGTACAGCGTGTTTTCCACTCGAGTCCTCGCTGTGTTTACAGCTAACAGAGGCTGTAAACACAGACGCACACGGCTGAACCGGGTAATCACACATATACAGTATTTATTCATTCATGGAGAGCCTGTGACCTTCCTTGTTTATGGCGGCTCAGCACTCCTCCAGGTGCTGCTTTATAAGAGGACTCTCACAGTCTCACACGTTGTTAGATTCACACCTTCCATTATCCTCTAAACCGTCGTATCACCTTCGCTGTCTGGAGTGCTGCAGGCTTGTTTATGTTATCAACGATTCATTTACAGGCTCTGAGTCACAGCAGACCACTCCATCTGTGAATTACCATCCCATGAGCCTTTTTATTTACACTGAAACTGTGCACTGGAAGCATCACCTCGGCTGAAAATCAAGTCTTACAAGTCCAGGCTGCATTCAGCTGCAGACATGACAATCAATGCACATTCATCGGGGCTTTTAAGTTTGATCTTGTGCGATATTGAAAATACTGAACTCAACCTAACATCTGTTGAGCTAGTGTGAGGTAGAGAGGCAGCCTTTAGCCTTTTTGGTGGACATAAAATTAAACAACAACGAATGGCAGCAAATTCTTACATGTGGTGAAGCTTGAGCCAGGCATTTCTGATATTTTTGATAGAAAAATCCAGAGAATATATGGAGCTGAGTTACCCTCTTATCGATTTAAAATCCTTGCAGCTGCACCACCCGTTAAATGAAACTCCACTTTAGCATTCTTCATGCTACATGTTCATACTGTGAGCTAAATTTGATGTATGAAGCTTCTGCTCTTCAGCACAGTTGGTAATAGAAACGGGATGAGGGCGTGATTTCACTCAGAGGAATCTATCTGGATTTGGTCAGGCTTTAAGAAAAAGCGAAGCAGACCCGGCAGAAAAAAATCAGTAATGGTGGCAGCGTTCAGCGTCTCCCATGAGGCAGCATCTTTATCAGCCCCCTCCAGCTACAGTCTAGGTGTCAGTGAGATAGAGACAGAGAGGGCAGCACAGAGGTTAAGACTGTAATTGGTGGTCTGTCCCAGTCCCTGGTAGTGCAGGGCTCTGGGGATCAGGCTTTAGCAGGCGCAATGATGCCTGTAAGATGAGAGGGGATTTGACTGCAAGCCCCCGCCTTCGCTTAAATCCTCCTCATCCTCCTCTCTGACAGGAGGAGAAATCACGATAAAGTGCCGGCGCACAGACATGATGCTCTCACTGCATCACGAACCCTTACTGGGCTGAGAAATGCAATAAACATGAACAGGTGACAGAAATAATAATAAGAAATACTCTGACACCAAAGGTTGATTTTTAAGTCTCTACATTTCAACACAAACAACATCCCTTCTTACATTTTCCTAAACAGGCTCCTTCCTTTAGCTTGAATGCATTGAAGAGAAACTATTGATTATTTTCTTTTTGCATCATTCTGCGCCACTTTCCCAACATCAAGACCAATCTCACTCTAAATGGATCCACAGAAACACTTTGAGAAGTTGATTCCTCTGTGTGTCCGTCAGTGTATATCACTGCAGACAAAAACAACTAAGAATCCTCATCCAGCTGATTCAAACAAAGTGAACGCTCATTATTTATTTTTATGATTTCATTTTAATAATCTTCAAATATTAGGTGAGCTTCAGTTAGTTTAGAACACCAACAGCTGCTGCAGCGTCCTTCAGAGGGTTGCTTTTACTGTGATACTTTGAGGACATTACAGAGCCTGGATGCTAAACTTTAACTGCATTAAAAACAAGCAGAATCTGTACTTTTTTCCTCTTTATCAATACTTTTGCTCAGGTAGAGAATGCATTCCCTTTTTCCATCTTTAGTGGAGAAACAAACTGATTCTGCATGTCAGATTTCAAACGTTTCTCCAAAGAGTGCAAACCTGTCCTAATCCCTGCAGATTAGTGAAAACTTCCAGAGAGAGTGTTCAAAGGCGGAGGGGCAGGGGTGTAAGGAAGCTCCCACTCGTCTGTTTTGTTTTGGGTGTCCATCTGAGCTCTGTTAAGCCAGGCTAAGAGTTTGTTTTAGGTGTTGGGATGTTATTTATCATTATGGGATGAGGCCCGTCTCTGCAGCTCCTCTCTGCTGCTGCGAACTCCTTTGATGTGTGGGAGGAGGCCGGTTTGCTTCTTTTGGTGTGTGTGCAAGTTAGTGTGCAAACGTATGTGTATGTGCATGTTTGCACAGCACTCTTGGCTAGCCTGTCACATGTTGAGGCATGTGCTGCCGTCTGGATCGGGGTACCCGGAGTGCCTGCTTGTGTTGCAGTGCCCCGTAAGTAATACTGGGAAATTAAATCGCCAGTTTTTGTGTATACTATATATGTGTGTATGTGTGTGTACACCCTCAGCCTCAACGCCAGCTGGCAGCAGCGGCCATGCCAAACACCCCCTCAACCCCCCCAGTGCTATTTATGTATTTGCTCAGCCATGCGACTTAACCCTTTCACAAGCAACCTCAACCTCAGGGCACGTTACACGCCAAGCAGAAATATGCCCTCTGCCCTGCATTCCCCAACCTGCACACACACACACACACACACACACACACACACACACACACACACACACACACACACACACACACACACACACACACACACACACACACACACACACACACACACACACACACACACTCACACACACATACACAGACGAACTCCTCCCCTTGTTACCCATAATTCACATCTGGCCTCCTTTAAAACAGGGCAGCTCTCTGCACCGCTGCAAGGAAAAGAGCCATCAGCAGATTCCTCCTACAACCTTCCTCTAACCAGAGAGAACGTTTACGAGCGCTGTAAACGCAGGAATTTTCTTCCCCGCTCTGCCGCTCCTCAGCTCTGATGCCAAACTAAACTCTGGCTCGTCACAGCCTTTTGTCAGTCGATGCAAACCATCTAAATAGCTGACACTGTGACTGTTACTATGTGTAAACAAGAGGGAAAGCTTTTTTTAGACCTAAATTGAAATACTGTAATATGAATATTCAGTTCTTAAAAGTGTTGACATTGTGAGCTAACATTTAGCCTCCATGATCATGTGATTTGACGACCTGTCAGTCAAATTAGCCACACCGCTCATCATGCAAAGTTATGCTCACCTCTTCCCTTTTTATTATCTGAACAGAAGCATTATAAAAATGTTTGAGCTGCAAGCCCAAAGCTGTAAAAACCTGCATTTTAAAATGGACTCTAGTGGGGACTCCTCAGCTTTTGCATCCTGCCTCAAGTGGATACATGAGCTGATCAAATTGTGTCAGCATTAACAAATGTTTTAACTAGATATATGTAAGATATAAGAAATATTGTTGCACATAGAGCCTGAAAACAAAGCTGTTGTTGGTGTGTTTCCTAATGTCACCCTTGGATAATCACTCCTCATTGTGCACTTCCAGCCTCTCTGTCCAGCATGTATATGTTTGCATTTGATCCCTCTGAAAACAGTCCAGGCCAGAGGAAGGGATGGAAAAGGAAAAGCTCTAGAAAAGTCCAGCTGTATTTACTTACCCCCCCTCCAACCTTCGCCCCCCCTCACTCCTTCTCCATCTTACGTTTTCTGAGCTTTCTGTCTCCTCGGTGGGCCGAGCTCTGGCTCTCTCTGCGGCTGAGAGGAGCTGGTCCCTCATCATTCCCACGGAAAGAGTTGCCAAAGCAAATTTGGCGAGAGGAAATGGAGACCCTGCTCTCCCTTCCCAAACCTCCCAATCTCTTCCCTTTCCTTCCCTTTTTTTCTGTGTGTGTGTTTGTGAGAGTGTGTGTTTTTGTGTGCATGGCCTCCAGGCAGTAATAGGAAGGCTTGCGGTACAAGGGGAGTCACTCTTTGCTTTCCCTCTCATTATTCTTTCCCTCTGTTTTTCCATGCACAGCACTGTTGTCATGTGAAACTTGTCAAACAGTAATTTAAAGTAAAGTTAGAACACTTACATGCTCCTACACCGGGTCGGGAAACTCTCTGACCCATGCTGCTAATGATACCTTTTAATATCCATCAGATTTAAAAAGGCTTACGGTGGTCGAACTAAAAACAGCAGGAAAAGAAAAACGTTATGTTTCTACTTCTCTGTTTAGACTACATACTTCAAACATACGACCACAAACTGTAGGGAAGGTGGCTCGCATTCCTGCAGGGGGGCAGGGGACTTTACGATACCCACACAATATGATACAATCTATACAATACTATCTATATGACAGGACGAGACACGATACAATACGACACATTTAAAAACAAAACAAATCAACACGACCCAATACGATATGGAACGACACAATACGAAACAACACAATACGAAACAAAGCAAAATGATGCGACAAGACGCGATGTGATACGACACGAACGACACGACTCGAACGAAACACAATATGATATGCCACGTTACAATACGCCAAGACATGACACAACACGATACGATACAAAATGATACACTTTATTGTCCTTTCCAGGAAATTAGTCTTGGACTCAAGCAAGCATTGCATATTACCCCTAGTGCACATTTTGGGCATAAAACCAAACATGAATATTTGAAGAAAAATAAGAACAAAAATTAAGATAAAAATCACCATGGCGCTTTTGCATGGCCTAAAACCTCTCAGTTGTCAAACAGCAGACTAGCTTTTTGCATCTTGCAAACACTGGCATGGCCTCACACCAACAAATGAAGCTTTGGATTTGTACCGCTTGTGTACTACATTAAAAGTAGATTTGAGAAGTGACAATCCAAAATGATGGTAATTCACAAAAACAGCAATTTGACCTTAGAGGACATGGGAGTTGTTGTCGTTCTTAGTCCCTGGTTGGTGTTTTAAATGGTAACCGCCTAATAACACAACCAAACTCTCTGGTTTACACCCAGATACTCTCGTAGTCTGTGGTGACATGGCTGTTTCTGGTAAAAAAAAAACAAACACCTTACTCTTTCAAAAAAGGTCCACCTCCACAACTGCAACGCTGCTTTCACAAGCATTAACTGAAAGAAACATTTCTTTACTTATTAAAAGGTATTGTTTTCTGGCAGTTGTTTACACGAGTTTAGCCTTTAGCCGAGCTAGCGTCAGGCTCTCTGGGAGGTTTCTCCTCTGTTTGTTCTTCCAGCCTCTCTGGACTCTTCCTGGAAGAGGAGACCAACAGCAGACCCGCTGCCATACAGCATTCTTGGAAAAAAACAGTCTCAAATGTATGAAAGGAAATGTTGAAATAAGAAGGCATTGAAAAGTCAGCGTCATACTGTCGCTCCAGGACGGCTCTGGGAGGTGACAGGAGAGCAAGCATGTTTTCTATCAGTACAAGCTGTTTTTGGCAAAGAGAGTGGAAACAGAGTCAGACTTTTTTTTTTTTTTTTTCAAGTAGCGGGGGAATGTAGGAGACGCTTCCCTGCTAATGGGATAAATGATGGGTTATGAGGGGAGAGGTAGCACGGGCAGGTACTGCAGGGCCTCAGCCTGTATACAGCTACCTGATAGTCTACAAACACACACACACACACACACACACACACACACACACACACACACACACACACACACACACACACACGCTCAGTGTTTGCCAGTTTGTGCCTGGCAGGCGTCTTCCAGTCCTAACATTGTTCTCCTACAAGTTAATACTTGCTCTTTTTTAAAGTGAAGTGAATAAACAGAGTTACTTATGTGCTGAGCGCAGGAGAAATTACTGCTCACTGTATCAAAGTGAATTTTAGATGAGGTCATTTCAAGTGTAGTCAGCAAAGCAGTTCATCTCGAAGTCAGAACAGCACACATTCTGAATAATGAGATTAATCTGATCCTTCGCGGCGCAGCGCTGCAGCACTTTGACTGTAACTATGTAAAGTGTTTTTGCTATTTACTTCAGTGCAGACAGAGGGCCTATTGTTCTGTGTGACTCCTCAGCCAAGGAGACGATGGTGGGATGAACTAGTTGCCAAAATTGGAGCTCTGCGTGTGTGTGTGTGTGTGTAACCCACAAACACACAGTCGAGGAATCTCACTCGAGGGGGCAGCCACAGCACTCGCTATATTTTTATCCTGTATGTTCGTCTGGGTGTTATACCACACACACACACACACACACACACACACACACACACACACACACACACACACACACACACACACACACACACACACACACACACAGACACAGAGATACACAGTTAGGAGAGGAGAGGAGTAAGTGGTATTCTCGTGGAGGATTCTAAATAGAAAGGAACTCTTCAGACAGACGTTTAAAACTCTCTAAACCTTGCGCAGAAGCTAACGCACAGCCTGTTTTTATTTGTGCTGCAGCAGTGAATGAGCCGCCTCAGATCTGAGTGCCCAGGTCAGCGTTCCTCTGCATAAACAGCAGAAGGACGTGTTGTCTGACACCTGTTTGTTTCCCAGCATATGCGGCTTCTTTTCTTTCTTTTTGTGGTCTGTGCTGAGTATACGCTCTCACTCTGCCTCCAGGAAGGGGCCCCTCCCTTTCCACCACTACGGGCCCCTCAGCAAGACATGCAGGGAGGCCAAAGTCAGGTCACAGGCAGGGTGTGGCTCTGCTCACCCTCCTGAGTGAAGACAGAGCAAAGAAAACGGGTTGTTCGGCCTTTCATGTGTGTAAAGTCTTTGTTTGTGCACATGTGTGTGTGTTGGGGGGAGTTAGGCAACCTGTTCAGCATCGTGTTTATCTCTGTTTGTCTGGAGTTGTGTGGTCAGAGCAGGAAAGACTACTTGCTGAAGAAATGTTGAAGAGTTCCCTACAGATCCACTCAGTAAGGAAGGTAACTGTTTAAAGAGAACAACACCGACAGTCATCCTCAGCAGGTCGAGGTTCAACATTTGTCAGAGATTCTTCTAGATATGAAAACTCTTCATCATTCATTCCGCTACAAAGTTTCAGAAATGTTAACAAATGTGGCAGCCCTTGAGCTAGGATTTTGTTGCAATAAATTGCACAGACTTGTACTTTTTTCTGTCAAGTCCCAGGGTGTGTTTGTGACACTTTGTCTCTGAGGTCGCCAAAATTAGATTTATACAAATGAACTTACATCCTGATAACACACTTACTGGAAAGTTTATGCATCTGTCTGTTGATAAAACAGTGTAAAAATACATTTTTCCTCACTTCTTCGAGTGAGATCATTTAAATCGATGTTTAACTTGAGAACAATGTGCCACTTTTCTTCTGCGAGGGTCAGAGGAATGAAGGCTGGGAACCTTTGGGAACCTAAGTCACTGCAATTTTGGATGCAACTTTCCTTTTATCTTATCTTCATTTGGATATTTGTCTGGTTCTGGCAGAGGAAACAGAGACAGATACTGTTTCTTTTTACTTTTGTCAGACTTGTTTTTGAAAACTTTTTTTTGGAAAGGTTTTTATGTCCTTAATGATCTTCATGAAACATCTCACATGATGTTTTGAGATGTTAGTCTCATCCTAGAGTGACCTGAGACAGCTGTTTGATCCCAGAAACATTTTGGTAATAAGATGTTGTTTTAAATATTGATGTGCAGCACATCTTGCAGAATTTCTAAACTAAACTATAACACACAGCTCTTGAATGTTCTACCTGGCAGGACTCATAATTGTGTTTAAATGTGTTGCGTTACAGTCACATGTCGTTTGGTTGCTCTGAGATTGCTCCGGGTTTCTGTACCCATAATGCCTCTTAAAGTTTCGGTCTCACTCATTCTGCTTGCTTGCTTGCTTTTTTTCTGTACGACTGGAATCTTGCTTGTTTGCAGAGAACATCCTGTAATCTATGACACAGGAAACGCACTCAGACAGATAGACGAACAGAGCGAGGGTGAGGAGGATGGAGGGAGGGAGGGAGGGAGGGAGGGGCAGAAATGAAACTAGGAGGGGGGAGGTTAGATGAAAATGACAGGTTGTGTCAAGAAACAGATTCAATGTTCCCTCTGATAAAGTCGTCTGTCACCAGAGCGGCTCGTCTCAAAGCTGTTAGACTTCAGGGTGACACTCCTGTTTTCAGCAGCTCACAGCTCCTTTTCATCGTGAATGAACTTTCACCTACATGTGCTGCTTTCACCACTGCATGCAGCTCTTATTAAATACACAAGGATATGTTAATCAGAGGGCTTACTTTGAGTTCTTCATGGAGGAAATGCTGCAGAAATGTCTCCTCTCTGATCAAATGATCGGCTGTATTTTGATAAGTGTATAGCGAGCGTCTTTCCTGCTTCCTCAGTTTACTCTCTAACAGAAACAAACCGTCTGATTTGTAAGAAAAAAGTATGACAGAATAAAGGCCTCAGTGTGTCTCCAGAAAACTCTGCTGATTTGGAACATTTCATGCATTCCTTCTGGGGATTTTTTGTTTCCCCAAAGAGAGAGCACAGGGGAACATCTCTGCTCAGTGAGGAAACAGATTATTAAACTACATTAGGGTCAAACACTGTGAAAGTTTCATTTCCCTAGTTGGGTCTCTGACAGTTATGTAACTTCTATACACTTTCTGTAAATGTGGCTTGCTGCTCTTATGCGTCTGATGCACTGATGCACATTCATTTAAATGTTCAGGGCATGAAAGACGGGGTATCAGAACACTCATCTGGAGATTCAAAGCCTCAGATATGTGGATTGGAAAATCACAAATGCATCCATGATATCCAGATTTTAGCTGAGCATTCATTTAGAGACCAAAGCAGCTTGTTTTGTTGTTCAGATCATCCCCCAAGGTCAGAGTTGTGCAGCCCAAAGGATGACTTAGCTGAGAAGTTATGAATGCATTGTTAAAAAAATGGTGCGTACCATAAGCCATTGCTCGATTCGCTTGGATGCAAACTGACAAAAAAACATGCAGCTGAAAAAGCTGAACCAAACTCATGCTGCTGAAGTAAGAAACCTTTAACTGATGGCTCATTTGGGTTTCTGACTTTAAAACAATAACTTTCATTGCACTGATAAAAAGCATTCATGTCTGACTGACAAGCTGCAGCGTCCTGCAGACGGAGGAAGTGCGCTCAAACTGTGAGAGTTTCAGAACAGCACAGACAGACTCGAACGGAGAACACTGTTATCACTCCACCCATCCTGTCTGTGCTTCAACACACACACACACACACACACACACACACACACACACACACATGAACAACCACATCCAGCACTCACACATGCTCACACATAAGCCCCCCCTGCATGCGGCCCCCCGATGGCAGATGAGACGAGGCTGCCACTTTCACTGTTTCCACACTCGCTGCCCCATGACTCGCCGCTTTGTGCGTTTCTCATGCGGGGGCTATTCCTAGCTGCCATGTGTGAAGTAAGGGGCTGTAAATTAGCGTTTGACAGATGTGTGCTTCAAAGAGCCAGCTATAATATTTTGTGCCATTTCTTGGTGTAAATTTTAAACTCTGAGACCACAGAGCAGCTCAACTAATCAGTTAAAGCATGCATAACACTTAAAATGTTCTTTTAAAAAAGGCGTTTTACATGTTCATGTTTCAGTTGATATAAAATGAATCAAGAGCGTTCACTCTTTCTGTAAATTAAATGAAAGAGTTTTGTCTTTAGAATCATCATTAAGATTTGTAAGACGTGCAGGTGGACCAGCAGGATTTAGTGGTGGTTGGAGCAGCCAGTGTTTTCTTTAGTTTGCACTATCTTGTTGACAACAGTCTTTCAATTTGACACAATATTAGGATATGAAAATACCTTAAAGAAGTGACGTCGCAATGAGCATCATGTGCACTGCTGGACCTTGTTTCTTCCGTAGTTGAAGGGGTTAATAGGTTGCTGGTTTCATACCAGTGTAATGTCCTTTTTTTAGATGTTATGAGTGTCATGTTCTCAGCGAGGTGTCGGGTAAAAAGACAGAGCAGTGTGTGCACCTCTAACAAACACCTCTTCTAATCTACAGGCCTTATTTTAGACGTGTGACTTCCTGTCTATGCTGTGTAATCCAGCCCGGATCATAAAGAAGACACACACACACGCACACACACGCTCACTCACTCATGTTTGTGTGTCTTTGAAGTGAGCTCAGGTCTATCACCTGCTGTAAGTCAGAGGCTTATCAGCAGAGCGCTGTCGAGTCCCCCTGCAGCACCCTCTCGCCCCTAGGTCAGGGTCTGTGTGTGAGTGTGTGAATGTCCACGTGTGTGTGTCAGGATTTTCACGTTTTTATGTTGCACTCCTTAAAAAAATGTTAAATCCTGGGAGCCCTCATCAGAATAAATCATGCTCTGTAATAGGATCATTCCTGGTGAATGAAATTAAAGTATAATTTCACATTTTCCTGCTCAGAATCACCTGAAACCGCTCTCCTTTCCTACATGGGAGTTCCCTCCTCAGCTGTCTGTTCGCTTCACGTCTCACAGTCTCAGTGCTCAGTAATCTAGACATGCAGATTTCTGCTCCCTGAAGCCCCCCCCCCCCCCCCCCTCGCTGAGTCCCGCAAGCTCAGCTGCCAACTGCTGACCCCCTGACGCTTTCCTCCGTCCAAGATTACCAGGACAGGATCTTGCCCTGACGGAAAGCCGTGGCGTTGGCAACCGGTAATCCACGAGACGGGGGCGGGCACGTGGCACAGAGACTTTGTCCAGTCACACTGCAGTGTGTATGAGTGTGTGTCAGTGCTTGTGTGGGAAATGAACTGCAGGCTCAAGCCTCTCGCCTCAGGTCCTGTGTTGCTGCCCTGATATGTAGGCCACATCTCTTCATCTCTAGATAACCCACAAACCTGACAACCACAGACTCCTCTGAGCTGGAACACTGTCTGAATATCTGAAATATATTCTTCTAAAACGCTTTAAAACATTTTACCCTGAACATTCACTAATCTCTTAAAGAGCTACACCCTTATTGTCCACAAATAAAGAGTCAGAATATCCTTCTGTGAGTCTGGGAGGGCTGGAATGAAAACCATGTTTATGCAGTTTGATGAAAAATAAAGATTAATGCAGTTTAGCTTGATTTGAGTTGTAGTTTGTGTCAGTCAGGACATACAATCGGCGATGCAACGTACAAATTTGTGTTCCACTTAAATTTTTTTAAAAGCAGCAAAGTTTAAAAATGTGAAAGTGATGGTAAAAAGCTCTGGAGCAGAATGAGCTGGGTTGGCATTGGTACCTTTGAGTATTCTGACCTTTTTATCGATAGAACCTGATTATTTTGCGTCTTAGGAAAAAGATTATTGAGATTGAGTGAAAGCTTCATGTAGACACTCATTACTCGTTACTACAGATCTATTCAGACTCTATATAGAGATAGAGCAGGTTTTAATTATGTCCTTGGACCTATCGTTAATACCTCCACAGCCAGAGCTTTTTGTAGAAGTAGCTCTTTAAAAAAGACCCAGGTGTCTGATTTTTATTTTTCAAAATGAAACATCAAGAAAATGTAATTTCCACCAGACAAAGGCTTCCAAAGAGCGACCAGAAACATCACAGGTGGATGAAAAGACGGGCCTATAGAAATCATTTTCCCTTTGTGGATGTGTGTTCTATCAGACCATTCATGGAAGCACTCTGGATTTGTCCTTGAAAGTCATTGAAAGTCATGCAGTTGTACGTCAGGGCTGTGGCGGATTGAGGACAGCTGTCACGTCAGCAGACTTTGGTACTATTTGTTCGTCTAGCCACGCTACTTTTCCTGAGAGAGCGGCTCTGATTACACAGACATGTGGCAGAGTGTGACACACTGCCAACATGGTCGAGCGAGGCAGAGAGAAAGAGGGAGAGAGAGAGAGAGAGAGAGAGAGAGAGAGAGAATCTATAAGCCCATTATAAATGACCACCTGTTGACACCACACAGGGGATGGCGGTTGTGTGTGTGTGTGTGTGTGTGTGTATGTGTGTGTGTGTGTGTTTGTGTGTGCATTGCAGTAGTTTGCAGGCTGAATGCTGCAGATTCCTGAGGGAGTTCCTCACAGAGAGAAAATAAGAGCGAGGGAGCACCGTGAAGTGAGACAGGAAGAGAGAGAGAGAGAGAGAGAGAGAGAGAGAGAGAGAGAGCTGTATGAGTGAATTTATCTTGCCTCTGGAAACATGGAGCGGGCTGAGCATCACGTGTGACCTGTACTCCAACACATGACCTCTACATGCTGAGAAACATACATGTATGATCATTCCTGAGCTAAAGACAGTAGACATGTAGCTGTGATCCACATGCTGAATCGAGTCAGATAAATTCTCATGGTTTAAAGAGGGATTCTGTGCCTTTCTTTTTGTTTAATTCTGACTTTATATGTCCACATATTTGGGTTTTTAAATGACCAACAGGCAAAGATTTAAGTTCAATTATTCCCCGGCTTTCTTACTGATCTTTTTGTTGTATAAGACCCCTTCTGAAGGGGTTCTATATACCACTACCGCCTGCTAACCATACATTATCCCTTACACATTGTCTGAATTATAGTTAGTATGAAAGGTACACGCATTTAGCTTTTTATGCCCACAAAAGACTCTTACAAAGGAGTGGCGTCTCTTTTCAGCAGAACTCAGTGTGATAATTCAAAGAGCTGTCCGGAAGCTACTAAGAGTTCGGTTTTTGAAACTACATTCACTTTGTTAGAATAGTATATATACAAATGAGAGTGCGTATGTGTGTGTGGCAGTTAGTGACAGCCACAGCTCGGAGAGGCTGAGGTCATCGCTGCACAGCCAGCCGAACAGACGAATGGGGAAAGAGGAACAAACCCCTACTTGTCTGTCTGTCTGTGTGAGTGCATCTGTGTCTGACAGACACACACACACACTCACTAACACACACACACACACACACAGAGACACAAATACTGAGTTACTCACACAACACACACACTGCCCCAGTCACCTCTTGCCTCCTCTCTTGGCTGCCCATGAGCAAACACACCTAGCTGTATTGGATTCTGTGTGTGATGTGTGTGACACAGTGCCATAAACTGGACTGTGTCTGTCTGTGTGTGTGTGCGTGTATGTGTAACTTGGTAACTGTGATGCAACTTCCTGAGCCCCAGATAGACACACTAACACACAAGGTCAACACCACACCTACCTTTAAACACACTTCAAGCTATCAAGACACCTCTGCTGGCACTCCTCTATCAGGCTACACACACACACACACACACACGCACGCACGCACGCACACACACACACACACACACACACGCACGCACACACACACACACACACAGTTATTGGTCTGTCTGACACTATTGGGTGCATTTTCAGTTCACTGACATTTTACTGTGACAGCCTTCAGCTCACTGCCAAGTGGGATACATGTGGTGCGTTTACATCACGTGGGATAAAGAATCGACTTGTGCCTGATGTGTTTGCACATAGAAATCTTTCTGAAGTCTCACACTGTTTATTTCTGTTTGCAGACTGAGTGTGGTGCAGATTTTGAGCTCATAAAAGCACATTCTATTATTTTTTAACCCTCATTTAGCGACCAAACCGAGATTAAAGTCTTCTCCAGAACTTTCCTGCAGCACTGATACACAGCTGCAGCAATAAAACACATCCGATTATTTTCAAACATGCTTTATTTATAAGAAAAAGTCAAGCTTCTTGTGTACACTATTTTGCATTTTGTAAACCTAACATATTCTTCCTTTTGTCCTCCAGGTGCCCGATCCCATCCCGTTCAAAAAGTCCAAACATGAAGACTTCCCCTCACAGTCCCCGCTGTCCGACAAAGAGAAGCAGCACGACTGGCTCCAGTCCCTCTCCGCCTCCAATAAGGTAGGTGTTGCTAAGCTGAGGTAGGAGATGATGATGCATTGGATGAGATGTAATATTATACAGAAGTTTTGGGATGAGGGTAGTGGGTAAATTTAGATTTGGCAAGCTGTGCAAACAGAGGGAGTAACTTTAGAGGAGAGGGCTGACAGAGAGAGAGGTGTAACCAAATATAACCAAAATATCTCCCTGAAAGATCAATACTCCACGGGGACCAGGAGAGAACGTCCTCAACAACTCATCTTCTTACTCACCTGTGTCTGGTCACACATCAGACTCTATGTGATTGCTACTTAAAGTGACAGGATTATTAAATTTAAGATAAGATAAGATATCCTATTGATCCCCTGAAGGAAATTCGGTTGTTGCAGCTACACAGACATAGTAGCAAGAGTAGTACACGCATAATAGAGCATAAATAAATAAAAAAATATATGTAAAAAGTAAAGAAAAAAAATATATATATATAGAGAGATTTTTATGAAAGTAAAGAAATGTGAAAAAAAAATACAGACACAAAAAGAAAAGAAAAAAAGAAAAGAAAAAAGAAATACAATAAAAAAATTAAATTAAATATCGATATGATATTACATTTTCCTTACGTTAGAGGTAGAGTCCAGATGTGTTCAAACCAGAAGGAAACAACTTTTTCATGCAGCATTAATACATAAGAAATAACAAAATAATGATGAAAATCCTGACAGGGGGACGCATGTGATCCTCAGAAAGATTTCTGTTGCACAAATTAAAGCTTCAAGCTGTTGGAGTTGAATATTAGACCTTGGATCTAAGGCAAAGCTAATACATGTTGCAATAATTGTAAGATTTGTGTTTCCCCTTTTTCTTGTAGATGAAAATTGAACATTCAGTAGTTTGTTGATGTCTTTAAGTCCTAAACAAACTGTTTCCCAGCTCTCAGGCTAACCACATGTTTTATTTTAGTCATAATTTATAATTTTTCTCTTTTCTCATTATTTTAGGGGTTCAACTGCATCCAGCCCAGGCAGAGGCCCTCAGCTTTCAGACCCTGGTCCCCCCACATCTCTGCTGGTGAAAAGGAGCCCACCAGTCACCCCCTGGCCCTGCTGAGAGACAGGTGAGACCAGCACCTTTAAATCCCCCAAACAGTACTTAATTCACTTCAAATGAAATTAACTGAAAAAAAGAAATGATCCGCTCTAGAAGCTTCCTCTGATTTACATTTTGTTGATCTGGGTCGGATGATCTCCCAGCATGCTCCTCACTTGTCTGGGTGGGCTGGTGTCAGGGGGGTCAAGTCTGACTGTACCACAGCCTCCCACACTCCACCATTCACTCACATCTGACACACACTCACACTGTGGGCTCCCACTTGGCTCAGCAATGCCGGCTCAGGCTGCAACATATCACAGTCGATATGGCCCAGTTGCTCATAAAGTGGGAGGAAGAAGCTGCTGGCGCTTCATTTGAATGTTTCTGAGCCCTGTTTGGTGAAAGCTCTTCAAATCAGACCCTTCAATATGTCACCGGCTGTGTTTACTTTCATGCAGAGTTTAGCTGTTAATTAAGTAAACACTGAACACAGAGTTAAACCATCTTCTTCTCCTCTCAGCTTCTACAACTACAAGAGTCTGGAGAAAGCTGTGGCCCCTAATGTCGCCCTCACACCACTGCCCCTGGGGAAGGTGGGTCCCATGTCCCCCTCTGTGCCCAGCACCTCCCACCCAAGCGGAGGCGAACCCCCAGGTGAGGGTGCCCACGCCTCCTCCAGGCCTCGCAAGAGAAGAGCCACAGAAGAGCTCCCGGCACCGGAAGCCCCCTGCCTTCCCCCTTCAGCTGCCAGCAAGCCGCCGCCGCCACCGCCACCACCCCCACCCCCACCTCAGGAAGACAAAGACTCTGAGGTGGATATCGAGGTGGAGAGTCGTGATGAATGTAAGCAAAACGGAGGTGAAGAAGTCTTCGCAGGCTAGCCGATGAGTCTTTCCTAAACCTTACCCTCTCTTGTGTCTCTGCTCTCCCTACAGTCACCTCGTCCCTGTCCTCCCTGTCGTCACCGTCCTTCACCTCATCCAGCAGCTCGGCAAAGGATCTCAGCTCGCCTGGCGCGCAGGGGCCCGTCTGCACCGTCACGTCTGCAGAGGGCACACCACCTGCGGCTGCACCCGTCGCAGCCCCCGTCACCCCTCCGGAGCTGGGGCTGGAGTCAGAGCTGGAGAGCCTGAGGCAGGCGCTGGACAGTGGGCTCGACTCCAAAGAGTCGAAGGAGAAGTTCCTGCACGAGATTGTGAAGATGAGGGTGAAGCAGGAAGAGAAGCTGGGATCAGCCCTGCAGGCCAAACGCAGCCTCCAGCAGGTACGGACATATTCATGTCATTCTGCAGGATGTGTTTGGAAATGTTCTTGTCCTTCATCTGTTCCCTTGGTTTATTTGTCCGGTTGTCATTGAGGAATAAAAAGAAATAGTCGCCTTATTTTTAATCTCTGACTTGACGTAGAATCGTCCTCAAGGGATTGAGAGTTTCTGCAGAATTCTCCCTGCTGACTCAAACATGAAGTGAAATTATCTAGATAAACTTGAAACTTTGCTTATGACTTGGCAAAGACTTGCCTTAACTGACTTGAGACTTGTCCTAGAATATTTAACCTTTGTCTTCTTGTCTGACACATCAGTCAGACTTAACCTGACTCAAACCTTGATTTTTAATTTCCTAGTTTCATCTAACCTGGCGCCTGGGTTGGACGTTTGTAATAATAATACTAATTAATAAGACTTTTATAGCAATTTTTTAAGTACCCAAAGAGGTTTTACATGAGGTGCAAAAAAAATAAATACCATTTTTTAAAAAAGAGATGGGGAGGGAGCATAGGTCACGTATTGTAGATTTTTGAAGAGGTAGGTCTTTGAGTGATTTTCATACGAGTGAAGTGAGTCAGAGTTGCAGATGTTTGGAAGGAGAGAGTTCCATAGAGTCTGGCAGCAATGGCAAATAAGTTTGGACACGATTTGAACTTGTCTTTAAAGACCTGACACCCAAATGAACACCGCCACCTTGGTTGAGAGCTGATGAGAGATTTGATTTCGACTTCTCTGGATTCAATTTTAAATCAATTTGACCCCAGGATTTTTCTAGAACCAGAAAATCAAACTAAATCAAACATGTGTCATTGCGTGAGGGTTCCTCAGATTGCAGTTTGACATGTCTGGTGCTGGTGAGTCCTGAGAGTATTTGGAGCGACCACACAGCCGATGAAGTGTCTCTATATCTGCACAGTTTCACCTCCTTTAAGCGAGAGCACCGTGATGAGTATCACTGCTGGCTCAGAAAAGGGATTTCCCAGCCTGAGCTGCCCTGACAGCTCGCTCAGACCTTAAGCTTCTCAAAATCAGACGAGACAGAAACGTTTTTTAAAGTTGGCACTGTGAGGGAAACGACCGGTGCTCAGGCATCATAATTCAGTGGATTAGAAGTCGTTATCGCCGTCCGCTAAGCTTAGCATGAGTTGGCAAGTGATAACAATGAGAGCGGATGTTGCTGCGAAGGGAAAGGGCCAGACTTCCATTTTATTTTTGGTCTTGGACTGAGAACAAAAAAACGCAGACGAAGGAGTCTGTGTGGGCGGAAGAAGGAGAGGGATTGCAGCGTGACAGAATTCTACTTTCACTTTCCATCAGTGTTCAGAGGAGAAGCACCAAATGAGCATCACCGTACTTTAAAACATGGCTCCTGCTGCGGCTGAACTCACCCTCACCCCGACAGAGTCTCGTGGTGTTCTGGATTCCTTACGTAAAGCCTCAGCAGAGTAAAGGGTGTGAAGGGGATTGTTTCTTTTCACTCCTCTTGTGGGAACCAACAAAGCTTGATGACAGACATGTTTGTCCCTACTGCTCTGTTCCCATGAGTCTGCTCAGGGTGTGTTTCCCTAACACACACACACACACACACACACACACACTCACACACACACACTCACACACACATTCACACTTTGTCAATGATTCAGAGGAAGGAAACCTAACTTCTGTCAGCCCACACTTTGCCCTAACCCCTGACTCGGCCCAGAGTAAACACTGACATGGACACTTTAACCTCCTACAATGAGTCGCTGCTCTCAAGTGTCGACAGCTCAGAGACAAAGTCAAACAACCATGTGACACATGGATCCACATTCACAGGGTGACATAAGAGATGCTGAAACTGCTCAATTGTATACCTCGTTTAGAGATTAGACACTAACTTTTATATTATCTTTCTCCAGGAGTTGGAGTTCTTGCGAGTGGCCAAGAAGGAGAAGCTTCGGGAGGCAACCGAGGCGAAACGAAACCTGAGGAAGGAAATCGAGCGTCTGCGAGCGGAGAGCGAGAAGAAGATGAAGGAGGCCAACGAGTCGCGGATCCGTCTGAAGCGGGAGCTGGAGCAGGCCCGGCAGCTGAGGGTGTGTGACAAAGGCTGCGAGGCCGGACGTCTTCGGGCAAAGTACTCTGCACAGGTCAGTCACACTCATACTGTGATACCTCTCCATGATACTTACATGTGAGCAGAACAGAGTGCTGGATACTCAAACACCAATCTAGTCGAAAGTCTAGACGATTATGTCAACACCCTCAGACTAATTACAGAGCGTCAGAGTATCACTGTCTCATTTACTTTCAAGGTCAGCAGAGATGAGGGCAAGAAAAACCCACATTTCCTCTTCCTCCATTGAAAATAAATGGGTGTAGCCCAGAGAGCGCAGATGTATAAGTCCCCTCTGAAAGGAAACAGGAAGAGACGTCGACTTCCCTCAGGCTCCATGGGAAATGCAGATTAGACAAAACAAGAGGGAGGTTATGCTCTCCAGCTGTGTCTGTGTTCCTCTCTGCAAAGAGTGCAGCCTGTCTTTAAAGCAAATTTCAGACAGTTTCTGTGCTTAGGAACGGAAAAGGGGAAGATAACTGCTAAAAGTTTCAAAACTGCTCAAAGGGATTTAAAATGTCCAGTTGATTCTGCAGAATTGTGCAGATTTTGGTGTTAGATTGCAACATCAACATTCATTCAAAGTGTGGAAACTGGAAAACATCTTGTTCCTCCATGCAGTTGGATTCAATCAATCAATCTTTATTTATAAAGCACTAAATCACAACAAATTATCTGAAGACTCTTGACAAACAGAGCAGGTCTAGACCGTACTCTATGTTCTATAACTAACAAAGACCCAACATCAAGACGGGATAAGATTTTAAGCCTACTCTTAAAAGGAGAGAGAGTGTCAGCCTCCTGGACCCTAACTGGTAGATGATTCCTAAGGAGAGGTCCCTAATAACTGAAGGTTCGACCTCCCATAATATTTTTAGAGACTTAAGTTATGACGAGCAGGCCTACATGTTTGGATCGTAGTGCTTCGGAGGGGTAATAGGGCACTATGAGCTTTTCAAGATACGAAGGTGTCTTACGATACATTGACAATTGCATCGCTCAGTTATAGTTGCTTAAGCTAAGGCCAGGCATTTGGGGTTGGGATAGTTATTCTAGAGCCCTCCATCATTGCAACATCCTGATTTCAAAGCTTGTCCCTGTTTGGATCATCAAGCACCAGATTGCTCTGCACTCAGATCCGTTCTGCTGTGTAACCCCAGCTGTTTCCTGCCATGTGTTTTCCAGATCGAGGACCTCCAGATGAAGCTGCAGCACGCCGAAGCCGACCGTGAACAGCTCCGAGCGGACCTGCTGCTGGAGCGGGAGGCCAGGGAGCATCTGGAGAGGGTGGTGAAGGAGCTCCAGCAGCAACTGTGGCCCAAACCCAACAGTGACAAGGAGGGGACGCCCAAGGAGACTACAGCTGACAACTAACCCAGCAGCCAACCTCAACACCCATCCATTCCCCCACATCGCCATGATACCCCGACATCCTCTACCCGACTCAGACCATAAACACACCCAGGAGTCCAGGGCCGGCCACATCGCAACACTGTCCACCATGAAAAGACTCACCGCCAACCAGAGACAGAAGAACTGACGACCTGCGTCCTGATTCATGCCCAGAAAATCACGAGAGAGGTTTCCTCAGAGAAAGACTGTGAAGCAGCACGGAAACAACTCGCTTCTTCTGAACTCAGAACTGAAAACTGGATTATGAGACTGAAGAGAAACACACTTTAAAAAAAACATGGTTGTGTCTGTTTTCTCTCTGATGTGAAATTCATCAGACGGACATCTGAGAAGAGCTGATAGAGAAGTTTACAGCTGTCAAGGTGTGGATGTGGCCAGGATGGCAGGGGTCGATTTTAACCCTGAAAGAGTCACCACCAACCCCGTCCATCGCCACCACCAAGATGGAGGAACACGTTATAAGCTATTTAAGGGACTACATAGCGATATGTAAAGAAAAAAAGACAGTTTCTTTGTTTCTCTGTGCTATTGGAGTTTGAAATATATATATAAAAAAAGATACAAATAAATCAGAAGATGAACAAAACAAGCGAATGAACTCTCCACAGTGCCACCGTGGTTTTGTCGGTTTTTCAGGAAGCCATAGAAGTCCACTGAGAGCGAAGAACATCGAGCCCGAAGGTCGAGCGACCCGTCTTTTCCTCCCATTGTTGTTTTATAAAATCATTTCTGTCTCATTTCTCTGAACAGCAGGGGGCTCGCTCTCTCTCGGGTCGATGTTTTCCTCCCTTTGGATCAAACCCTGGGACAGGGATTGGAAGTAACATCAAGCTGTGTTTAAGTTTTAAGAGAGCACTTGTTTGGGGTGATAAAGAACAAACTCCAACAGTCGCTGTCTCACACACATACACACACACATACACACACATGTTGGTTTCCATTTGTTATTTTGAGCATTTGGGTCAAACCCTGAAGTCTTTATCTTGTAAAGATAAAACTCTCCAGATGTGAGTGTGAGAGATAAAGCCGGCACGTTTCCTTACTCCGTGAAACCATCAGATCTGAAATCACAGCGGGCGGGACGGGACACCTTTTGGCAAGAACCACAAAATGTTCATTTAATTAAATTAAGGTCTGTAAATATAAATATATGTTGTTGTTTTTTAACTTTACAATAATGAATCGCACTTTGTCATAACAAAATACTGTTATAAAAGCATTGTACTCCCACTATTGTCTTCAGTTTACTTTGAAAACATCATTATACATGAATACCATATAAACCCAGTAAGCATTTTGTTGATTATATGCGAGTAATACTGTCGCTCCGTTTTCTAAAAGGCAAAGTATTGTAAATAAAGTGAAAGAAAAAAGGCTCCACCTGTTGTTTGCTGAAGTTTCGGGCTGTGCGTCGTGGCATCGTGTAAAATAACAGACACACGGCGTGTCAGGGAGGTGAGCGGAGCCGGAACAAACAGCCTCATGTTCGAAGAATAAAATGCGATTTTATTCCAAAGGCAGTCGTGTAAATCTGCCGTCACATAGTGGGTACAATGCAATCAGAATGTACATTGTGTTAATGCTATTTTTCCTTTGGTTGTTGATGTTGTTTTAAACGTGGAGATATTTTATTGCTTGTCTGTTATGTTCACTTTTTTCAATAGAAACTCATATTTTCTTTATGCATGAAATTTGAGAGAGTTTGCCATACATATAGTCAGTTATTGGGCATTGATACTGTACGTGTAAGGGTTTTATTGTGTTATACAATATAAAGCAATTTGTCTTATTTAGAAAAGGAATGAAAAAGAAACACAGCGTATATTGTTCTTAAAAAAAAAACTTCACACTTGCAAAAAAAAAAAAAAAAAAAGACGACAAAAAAAAAAGTCTAAATGCAATGCTGGACAACCTCAAGTGCCTGGACGTGGGCGAAAGGTTTCCAGAGAAGGAACACTGATGATGAAGCTGTCGGGGCTGGGCCTCTCATCAACTTCCTGTTTGCAGGTTTCAAATTAATAGCCCCTCCCTCGCTCAGCAGCTCTTTTTATCAGTATTCCTAAAAACGAACCAGTTTACAAACTTTTTCTTTTTCAATGCAGAGAACAATTGAGCAAATGCTAGATGATGCTCCAGGCTTTTTTCTGAATGAGTGTTTTTTTCTTCATTTGAAATCAATGATATGCATGTTCAAACAGTTTTTATAGAAGACCTTGAAAAGCCACTTGCTTTTGGTGAATTGTTACTTTGGGTTGTACATAAAGACTAAACTGTTTATTCCCAGTTTGTCCTGAGGCGGACACGTCGAGGATAATAAAGAGGGCATTATGTGAAGACGCCCTTTTCTTATCGAACATCACTGATGTTGCTCAGAGAACAACGCTGCGACTTTGGCAGACTTTAAATTGGTACATTTTGTAGTTGTTTTTACACTCTGAAGAGGTGATAGCCTATGTGTAGTTTACTTTACTCATGGTTTTCTACAAAAGAAGGGAGACATAACGACATTGGCTCTTCATTCTCCCGATGCAAAAAGAAAAAGCAGTTTAACAAAGTCTTGTTTTCTAAAGGAGAATCATTTTGCTAAATAATGGACAGAAACGCAGCAATAACAGTCCATATTAACAGACAAATACTAGCCAGTGTGAAGATTTGAATAAGAATTTACAAATGTAAATATTTTTTTCATTTACGATATTGTATAATATATGTACATGGTGTTTCCTTTTTCAAAAAGAAATTTTTTCTTACAATAGCTGTCTTGTTTTTTTTTTGTTTTTTTTTGAATTTGTGTTTTAACTGAGATGTTTCAAAAACAGTTAATGCAGTGCGTAAGAGAATATTCCCTACATAAACATGTTAATCCAATCCTTTCTTTTCTTTTTTTACTGTAGAGTCTTTATATTGAATGACTTTTTTCACCAGTTCATATATATTTTTAACATATGTTCAGTATCAGATAGCCGTCGGGGTCACACACACGTGACTCAGCCATGTCGCAGATTGTTTGCCCCCATCCTCATGTATCTTGTTAGCCCTATGCTGCTGCTAATACTCTAAAAACCTTACAGTTCTAGAAATATTTTTATGTAAGAGGTTAATGTAAGCTTTCCCATTTAATAATGCCACATATACAGTATGAAAAAGAGCTTGGCTTATTCATCTATCTCCCTTGTTTCCCTCATCTTTTCACGCCTTTTTCCTCATACCCCGTCCAACAACCACCCTTCCCCCCTTCTCTCACGACACGGACTATATTGTAAAGTAAAGGACTTTATGAGATTATGTTTGAAAATAGCTATGCTTATATACTACAGTGACTGAATGTACAGTGTATAGATGCATTACCAGAAATAAAGTTGTTTGTCCAGATTGAATGACCCAGTTATTTTTTTTTTTTGCTGCCTGCAACATAAACCCTAATTATCCTGCAGATACTGCAGACAGAGAGCTTTTTTATTCTAATTCATTCTCAAATCCAGAAACACACACATCTGCAAGAATACGGGATCGAAAAAAAGAGGGCATTAATACTGTATTTCTGCACGATAAAAAACATCAATCATTTTTAAAGTATTTGCTTCAACGTTAATAACTGCCCTTAAAAGTTAAAATAAAACAACATTAAAGCATTCAGATTATATAGAAAATATATTCATTCAGGGTAGCAATACTGTATTTCTGCAAAATAAAAAAACATCCATAATTTAATATTTTTAGATGTGCTTCAATGTTAATAACAGCTATATAAAACATTTGTATTGATTTTTTTTGTTATAATCTGCATGCATTAATATTTTTTAAGTGCAGTTAAGCAATGCTTCCTGCAAACAAAGTCTATTATTTCACAATTTGTTAAGTATTTGCTTCAACATTAACAGCTCTAAAAAAAATTTAAATAAGACATCAGTGCATGCATATTATGTCAAAACATGTTCATTAGGGTAGCAATTCTGTATTTCTGCAAAATAAAAAACATTGATAATTTATTATTTTTGAGGTTTGCTTCAATGTTAATAACAGGTCATTAAACTAAAAAGATTGTTGTTATAATCTGCATGCATTAATATTTGTTTAAGTGCAGTGAAGCAATGCTTTTTGGAAAAAAAAGTATATTATTTTACAATATTTGAAGTATTTGCTTCAACATTAACAGCCCTAATAAAATTAAAACAAAATATCAATACATACAGATTGCGTCTAAAAATATTTGTAGTGAAGGGTAGCAATGCTTTCTGCAAAAAAAAAGGCTATCATTTAATATTTTCAAATAATTTTCTTCAGCATTTATAACAGCTGTACAAAAACATGATCAAAGCATGCAGATGATATGAAATCAAAATAAAATATTTTAGTGCAGGATAACTTGAACTGGTAAAACTGATTCAAGATTAAAGTCTAAAGTCAAACTTTCATGCATGGTTTTCTGTCCAACAGATACTGCTGCTTTAAGTCTTAGAGCATTTAAAGACCAACAAGACGAAGGAAACACATTTCAAACAAGTCCATTCAGTCATTTATGCTTCAAATCACACTCTCACACAGAAACCATACAAAGAGAAAACCAGATTAAATGTGAGAATAAAAGGTTATAAAATATTAAAAACACTCAGTCCTTCAGAGCTGAACTGCAGTGGATTTGTGTTGGTGCTGTGGTGAAGCAACTTTCCAGCATAGAAAAACAACAGGGAGCCTCCTCCTGTTTCACCCCTCTCATCCGGTTCTTGTACTCAGATATGGTTTTAGGGCAGCTGCTGAGAAAGCTCCATAATTACTGAGAAAACCTTAAAACAGAAAGGATGAGCTGCAAACACTTAACTAGAAAGGAATGTACGCTAGATCTCAAGTTAACGCCCACTCAGCCTGACAGCGCTGGATGTAAACATTCATTAGTGTCTACACACACAAACACACACAGCAACCGTGCACGAATGTGTGTGTGCACAGTCTGAGTTAGCTGTAGGCTTCTGTGTTTTGAGACATATACCTTCTGAGGAAATTTTTAAAAAAGAAGCCATGGTCAGTCATCTGGAAGTTAATCTTTGTCTCTGATTTGAAAACAAACATCTCAAAGTGAAAGATTATGGTGCCATATTTATACTTCTACCTTCCTGAAGAAATGCACTAATTCCTGCATAACTCCTGCACTCCAACGCTGATTTTTACAACATGCATTTCTTTAAAAACTACTTCAGTGTCGCACAAACAGAGAACTTGAGTTGTTCCTGACAAGTTTAATGATGTTCGTGTCCGAACAGCACACCACATGAGCCAGCTTCTGCTGGGATATCAGCTTGATAACACTGTGTGGTGTCCTGACTGCAAGCAAATGATGCAATGTTTTGATCCCAATGCCCGGCTTGAGGAGCAGGTGAGGTATGAGGGGATGAGGAGTTACCTGTGATACGTCCTCATTTCACTACAAAACCTGAATAAAGTGGCAGCTGGAGGGAAATCACTGAGGCACTGCAAGCGTCCAGTGAAAACATGTCCATTCATTTTGCACTACGCTCATGCAGGCCAACATGCAGGCCTGCTCGTCATACCTAAAGTCTCTAAAAAATAGTATGGGAGGTCGAGCCTTCAGTTATCAGGCACCTCTCCTTTGGAATCATCTACCAGTCAGGGTCCAGGCAGCAGACACCCTCTCTCCTTTTAAGAGTATGGGCTTCAAAATAGTTCAAGCTGGTTCAGGCTTGGACCAGCTCTTAGTTATGCTGCTATAGACTTAGACAGCTTTAGGCTTAGGGCCTGATCTACTAAAAGTTTGCGTGTATAAAAACACGTGCAAACTTGATAGCACGCGCAAAGCTGACGTACTAACCGGGAGCACCGAGGATTGCGTCTGTCAAATAAGCAAAATAGCACTCGCAAAACATTTAGCGTGTTTGCCTTCATGAATATGCAGAATACATGTAGATCATCAGAACGCGCAAAATACTGAGATGCAAATGTAATCATTTAGCACACGCAATGTGATCTATCAAACCTGAAGCAGATAGCGGGCGGTGTTTTGCGTCTATATTTAGCACGTTTGAAAGGCAGGTGAAAACTGGCACAGCGTTACGCACACATGGCAGTCACAAAAAGGAGCCATGCCATATCTCCTATGGAGAAACTCCTTGCAACCATAGACTGTAAATCTTGCAAAACTGCATTTTCTTGTGATAAAATAATTATAAAACAACACAAATTCAAAGCAGTTCAGCCCACTGATAGCGACCGCATCATTCTGACACCCTCTTTAACTGTTTCAACTAATGAGAGCACAGTAGGTCACTGTATCAACAACTATAAAGTTTAGTAAAATTGGCACTGCGGCCCATATGTTCACATACAAACAAAAAATCAATATGAAGTACTCGGCCTACTCACCACTGTTTGGACGAGCCTTAAGCTCCACAGACTTGTCCGCGGTGCGCTGTATGTCCATTTTCTTTGCTCTTGCTCAATGAACAATGTGACAAGTCCACTCTCTCCTGTCCCATTGTGCTCCTAAATGGGGTTTTAATTAGTTTTAACTTGGAGAATGAGCGCTCAGAAGTTGTGATGGAAGTGACAGGAAGAGTAAAAAATAACAGGAGGGCGCAAACCTCACTGCTGGGTGGTTGACAATGAGCATTTTTGCCAGATCCCTGTTTTTCCCCAGTTTTGCCTTTTTTCTTCTGCGGATATTTTGCCATATTCTTTTTATTTCATCGGCAGATCTTCTGTTTTTCACAGGCCTCCCAAAAACGCTGAGATGTCTCTGATGGAGTTCACCGATGTGTTTATTTGCGCCCTTCACTAAAACCTCCAACTCCATGTTGTTGTTCCAAACAGCTGATCAGCGTGTATCTGTGCTCATGCAGCGGAAGCTGCGAGGTGGGTCCGAAAATAGTGCCAAAACAAAGGGGGTTTCTGATGGCAAACTGAATAGCTCCAATTTTTTCTACTGGTGCATGCATTTGCAGCATGATGAGTGCCTGGAACATATTTTCTTAACTTTGACGAAATTACACAAAATAGGAGGCCCCGGCCACAGAGAACATAGCCTAGCTTACCTGCCGGTCAGAGCCGTGGGAAGTGGCTTTAAGTTAGGGGTGCTGTAGTAAGAGGTGCAAGTTTTTTTTCTTTTTGCATTTAGGTTACTTATGCAACTGATAGGCTATAGCGCGCATACATTTTATTTTTATTTATCTGGTTTGAATACAAGCTTTCAAGAGAACTTTTCATTATAAATTCACAAATTGCAACTTCCATACTCCATTGTACAGCAAAGAGCATACAAGACAAACCTGGTCCAAAAGGCAGTAAAGCGCATTGAACAGAACTTATCCAAATACATTTAGTTTTTAAGCAGGCACACACACACAGGGCCCAGGCATCTGGTTATTTTAAAATGAATAATTATTTAGAATTGCTATAATCATTTCTCAAATCTTCCTCAGGCATTACATTTTCAGAAAATAATACAATGAAAAAAAAACTGATTTATTGTGTTAATTCATGTAATTCTTTAAACTTATTTATGCATCCAGAAAAAAAATGTGTGATGCCTTTTCCAACAGTGGGTGCTGCAGCACCTTCAGCAGAGCTCACCGGCACGCATTGTGGCTAACAGGAGCACGAATGTACTTAACTCATACGACCCCACTTCAAAAAGACTGAAATATCCCTTTAAGGGGAGTTTGTCCTTGCCACTGTAACTTGCTAAATGCTGCAAAGTGCTCTGCTCATGGCGGGTTAAGATGAGATCGGACTGAGTCCTGTCTGTAAGATGAGACTGGATCTTATCCTGTCTTGACGTTGGTTCTTTGTTTATAATAGAACATAGAGTGTGGTCTAGACCTGCTCTGTTTGGAAAGAGTCTTCAGATAACATTTGTTGGGATTTGGTGCTATATGAATAAAGATTGATTCTTATCTAAAAAAAATGGAGATAGTAGTGCATCAAAAACATCGATATCTGTAAAGTGCAAACATAGCAATATAGAAGATACTCTTCCAACTCTGACCACTCCAGCTGATAGCATAAACAATAGAACGTGATATCTGACCCTCACATGCAGTTTGGACTCTGTTATCAATAGAGGACGCACAACCAAGACTTATTTTAATGTGCATCACCAGTTTTAGTTGTGAGACGCCTGAGAGCAGTGTTTGCAGCTCGAGCATGCAGATACCAGTTCACTGACGTCAGCTGAAGCATCATTAGATGACGTCCAACTGGATCCAGGATCACATTAAAGCAGCTTCTGTTCTACCTCTTCTGCTCCCTACAGAAAGTGTTCATATCCAGGGACCACAGGGTTCAATACTCTGACTGCAAACTGAAACCAGAACACTCATAGTACCAAGATCCAGACCTGCACCCTCAGATTCTGCATCCTTGAACGCAGCATGCTCCAGGAGTCTTTGCTGCACACTGAGTGCTTAAAGAGAACATGCACAGATGTCCTTTAAGCTGAGAGTGAGAAAGGGTAAACTCACTGACCCAGAAAATGAAC
Organism: Notolabrus celidotus; assembly: GCF_009762535.1. Classification (NCBI taxonomy): domain Eukaryota; kingdom Metazoa; phylum Chordata; class Actinopteri; order Labriformes; family Labridae; genus Notolabrus; species Notolabrus celidotus. Next base: position 12,050,536 of record NC_048282.1, on the reverse strand, counting down.
AACTAGCATTGCTAAGAGCAAAACTCAGATGCAGCATCATTACGTAAAGTCTTTCCTGGATGTAACTCATGGAGCAGACATGAGCCGGTCTGAAGCAGCTCTGTGGCCCACATCAGCGGAGCGGTGTTGGCCGGGACGTCAGACGGCTCTCAGCTCCTGTAAAGCCACAGCAGCACCACACAGGGCTATTGACTGACCCAATTACAGCAGTCACATGAGGAAGAACGCCCCGCAGTTAGCTCATTAGTCTCTGGAGTCTGTGTGCAGCTCTCTCAGTCTCACTCTGCCTCCACGTCTCCCGCTGGTTTATAATGTACAGTCAATTATGAAGTCATGTTTAATTCATTTAGAACATTTGGATGATTTCTTTTATGAACGGGGGGACAGGCGTTTTTAGATATACTGCTGTCAGGCTCGGGGGAGACATGTTTATAACATGTTAATGGGTTAGAATAACAAGAACAGCCAACAGAATATTGATGACACAAAGAAGGCACAATAAACGGCCTCATTATTTCATATGGGGTTAAATCAGTGCATTAAAGCATCGTCTCATCAGAAGGTTTTATTAAGTGTTTTATTTTGTCACTTTATGACTTAAAGACAGACTGCGTAAATAATGGGCGTGGCTGTCATAATGAGCATCCGCTGGTTTGTTCACTGCCTTTTAAATCCGCCTGTTCAGCACTTGGTGGATGGAGAAAACCAGAGGGTGGAGCCAATATTACTTTATCATAGCTAACAAGTGTGGGGAATATGTTAATCAATTTATTCCACACAAAAGGACATGAATATCAGGCATATAAATTATAAAGGCAGTCGTGTGAGTGCGAAATCTGAAAAACTTAAAAAACAGAAGACTTGAAATGACTGATAACTTCTTACAGTGTTCTAGTCCTTGATTCCTAGACTTGGACCAGTCTGACATGAGTCCTCATTGTCAGGACCCCTGACTCAACCTGGTCTCGAGCACTGATGGCTTTGACTTGTACTCGAGCTTGAGCATGGACTGCATTCAGACTTGGAAGATTAAGAGGATGACTCAGACTTACTTATTGATCAAGACTGTTTTTTTGTTTTTGTTATCATTTTTATAAAAGACGTTGATTATTTATTCAGCTTGGAGCAGGAGCTGTCATGTGCGATTACATGCCGTCTTGTGCAGATTCAGTTCCTGCCAGGATGCCTGAAGAGATGCAACGAATCGTGTGTTTTGCTTTCAAAGATTTAAAACAAGAGCAGAGAAACATGATGGATGTGTAAAAGAAGCATCGAGGAGGAGACGAGGAAGAGCTCAAACTTCATCAGACATCTGTTCAGGAAGAAACCAGATAAATTTGAGAAATACTAAAGCTAACCTACCTGGCCTTTGACTTTTGTTACTGTTACATTGGACTTTCACATGATCCGTGTCTATCTCTGATCCGCTGCGGTCCACCGGACAGCTGAGGTCACAAGACTGAGGTTTTCCCACTGTAATTTCTGAATCAAGGATTATCCAACTCCTCTCCTCATCCATGTGGTCTTTTTCGGCCTCTGAAAACCTCTGACCTGTTGACTCCAGGACTGGCTCATTTGGTGCCTGACTTCCTGTCCCACCTGATCTGCTCTGTTGAGATTGATGCATCGTGCTCCGGCATCTGGCAAAAATAGAAGTCTTACATATTTGATCCGGAGGGCTCCGACCTGCCGGATCAGAGACGGAGCCGGAACGCAATGGAGCGGATCCAGTGGAAATTAACACATTGACTAAAATAGAAACCTATGAGATCCAACCCAAGATAACGCTCTGAGAATGTTAGTAACTACAGTGACTCAACCTCTGGGTCCAAGATGGCAGGTGGTTTGCAGGTATTTATGAGTTTATTGGACACCTGTAGTGACCCCACTGCTGCAGATTGATGAGTGCAACCCACCACTAACAGAGGAGCAGTGCAAATTTCTGCACGCTGTGCTGTAACTTCATTAATAATTTATATCTGCAGACACGCGGACAGGATCAGTCAGAATCTGAAATGCATAAATGAAATGTTTTCAGTCAGCAGTTTGGACTTGGACTCGAGTTTTGTGACTTGAATCCAACACTAATTTCTTACAGAGATGTTAACTTTTCCTGTGCATATATTTTTGAAAGCAAAGAGTTTCTGAATCTTTTTTTTTTTTTACACAATCGACAATGATAAAATGTATTGAAATCACATCTTCATTCTATAAGATAACTCCTCAATATATGAAAAAGTGTACCTGTTATGCACTTTTTTCTCTCTCTGCAGTAACACACTCTCCAGTTCTCTTCCCTTGCTGCCGTTGGCGCGATCAAGGCTGCCTGAGAGTCCTTGAGGGGAAGATTCATCAGCCTGCTAAATGGATTCAGGGTCAGCTCTGAGATCTCTGAATTATTGAAGTGAAGCGTTTGCATTTTTTGAAATCAAGATAACTGACAAAGGGTCACTTTTCTTGTTTGAAGATCTTTCTATTAGACTTTATGTTGCCTGAAAACCTGAGTTTACAAAACAAAAGGAAATGTTAATGGGTCAGTTTATCTTCGATCTTTGTGCTTTCTTAATTTGATGAAAGCCAGCTGATGCATATAAAAATAAATGTCCACACAAATAAAATTTGCAGCAAACTTTTAAAATGTTATTTTTTATTTTTTTTGCAGTTGTTGAAAAACGTTGAATCCAGAAATGGGAGGACAAACTTTCTCAGGAAATGTTCAGTTCCTGCATTCGTGCTGAAGGTGAATGTGTTGCCGACATGATGGACACTGATGGCTGAAGAGTACGACAACATGCTGTCAGTAAACAGAGCATTAGCATCTGATTTGTATAAGTGGAATATAAATGTGAAGTATGTTTATTTTTACATTATTCCTCCTAGAAAACATCCCGCCCGATACAGCAGACGTGACCTTTCCCCCCTTTCTGCTCTGAATGGACATTTTCTCTGCAGCTTAATGCACTCATCTCTCTCTAACACACACACACACACACACACACACACACACACACACACACACACACACACACACACACACACGCATGTACACACTCTAACATCCACTTGCTTTGCCAGAAAGGCCACATTCAGCTGGTGCAGGTCATTGGCCTGTAGGCAGGTTCAATATTTATGGGTCGCTGCAGCATTTTACTGTCTCAACTTGACAAAAATGATCAGCATCTCCAGCACTCTGCCTGTCAATCCAGCCGCTCGGCACATCACATCAGCTGCCATCACAGTCGGCCCTGCAGGATGTCACTGTGACGGGCGGCTGACATGTCACCCAGAGACAGATAATAAGCAGGGTTTCCCCAGCCAAGGAGAAAGCTCTCTGGATCCAGAGCCAGAGCTGATCTCACAGGAGGGGCGGATGAAGGTGTGGAGAAGTGTTGTCGCGCTAATTTCTTTATGAATTAATTGCATGAATCATTCATCTTAAGTTGGGAGCCAGCAGTATGATGTATCGGGAGCAGGTGGTTATGCAGAGTAGAGTCCTCCTGACAGGGTGAGAAAGCAGTGAGGTCTTATTTAACCTTGTTTGTCTGAGTACTTTCAGACTAATCTGTTTTTAAAGGTGTGTTTTTGCTGCAGATCCGGTCGATTACATGACATGATCTATTGTCCTTTGATGGTGTGCCCTCATTCTTTTACTATTACCCCTTTTCGACCAATGTGAACCTGGTTCTAGTTCTGGGCTGTTGCTCACGTCACTTCTAGGTGAGCGCTTTTACCAGCAGCACTTTGCAGCTGATTTGGCTGAAGTCCTGAGGAAAACCTGATTCTGATCAGGTGTTGAGAGTTGAGGTGGCTACCTTGATGATCTTCCCATCTTCACTGCAGTTAACTTCCTCACCTCTGTTTAGGTTTGGGCTTCCTGATTGGCGTTACATTCCTTGTCTGATTCTTTTATGTGTCAGTGCCTAAAAAACACAAAAACTCTTGCATGAAACATTTCTCATTTCTTTCATATCATCATTAAAAAGATGAACAGATTCAAGGAGGAGTATTCTCTCTTCAGTCACATTGTTTTGTGTTTAACACCTACTGAAGATAATCTCCAGGAGTGTGTTAATGTTAGGATGAAACCTGAGACTGAAAAACATCACTTACAGTAAAGTGTGGCTTTGTACCATAATGACGAAAACTGAAAAGAGCAGATTAAAATTCTTCACAAAGTCCTCTGAATCTTTAGCTGTAGAAACACAACACAGGAAACTTTTTACTGAGAGAGAGAGAAGCAGCTTTAATAAGTTTGTCCTGCTCCTGATGGTACAATAAGATTACTGATATATTGTAAATATCTGTATTTTCAATGTGTAGTTTCTACACACCTGAAGGTAAGAGAGGTTGAGATTTAGTGAGCAAAGATGCATCTTTAAAGTCTTCATCCAGCCACTGACCCTTCATCCTCCTCTACCTGACGTTGTTATGGATCAGACTGTGAATGTGTACAAATCATATTGTTAGACATTCAGACATATTCATGATCATAATTACAAATTGGAATAATTATAACAACCAATATCATGAAGCTAATTGTGTAAAGATCCTGAAAAAAACAGTATTCTGTGGGCAGATTCAATCTTTGCGAAGCTTTTTTTGGTGTACTCATTCTCAAATCTGTTCAGAGTTGTTGGAGCATTTAAGAATTTAACAACAGCCACACTGTGCAAAATAACCTCAGCAGATATCGATCCTCTGCTTCTGAGTTCTGGAGGTCATGTGTGTGTCCTGAGGAGTGTGGGAGGTTTACAGAGGAAGAACAGTCCAGACAGAAACAGATGTGTCACTGAACTCTGCTGCTTAGACCTCTAATTATAAAACACATCAGCTCTGCACGGCCCCTATCAGATTGATCTTCACTGCTGGAGGATTGATATGATTAATAAAAACATCTCTAAAAACAACAGTTACATCATTTATTTTATGCTCAATTTGGAAAATGAACCGAAACAGCGTGAACTTCTTCATTTCGGAGAAACAGGTGGAAACTGAAGAACTGATTGCAAATTGATTTAATGCAGTTTCTCTCTGATAGTTTAATTGATCTTTATGTATTTTATTTGTACTTTTCTGCACATTTTTTCACACAGCATGTTAATTCTTATTTTCCAGACGTGTGTTTTTTAGTTTGCACCATTTCTCAATTCGCTGACTGTTTCTTTAACTGACCGATGCAGCGTGTCTTCATTTGTCGACCATGATACATATTATAATTTACACATTATCATCTCTGCCTGTCTTCTCATGAAGTGCAAATGTATTGTACACCTTTTATTTCTGCAGGTGAACACCACAAGGTGATCCACCTAAAACCCAGCTGTATGTTGAAGACAGAGGGACGCCGGAGTGGCCATGAAAGTGCATTTTTCTCTAAAACGACTCACTCTTTCTCTCATGGGCTGCATTAGTGCTATGTGCTTACAGGGTCACTTGAAAAGTTTTGCTTATTTAGTGACGCATTTCCCCCTCTTCGCTACAAAAAGGTAAGACAGAAAGAAAAACCCTCTCTGACTCTGAAAACATTCCTCTGAAAGTGCTCTCTGAATGAGACCCTGAGGCTTCTTTTCTGAGGTAGGAGAACATGTTGCAAACGTATATCCATGAAAATATCTTTTAAAACACTGGACGTGGATTTTTGTGAGGGTGTTTGGAGTGATAGCAGCTGGAGAGCCTTCTGAACAAGGTATTTTGCTGCCTTTGAAACCAGAAGCCATTCAGTTGTGTAGATTTTGGTGACAGCAGACTTCTCCAGCACAGAGAAGGATGTTATTCTGAGTTCACCTTCTACTTCTTCATTTGTCATTTGCACAATAAAAAAGGTTGTAGTCAACATAATGATGCTAAAAAATGAGTAACAGGGGCGAGGATTTAGCCTAATGGTTAAGCTCTGCACCCCTATATATGTATATGATACATATGATTAAACCTGAGACTTATTTTATTTTACTTGAGTTTTAAAATATATATATCTTAAAGTTCTTTCAAATGAACTTTTTGTCTTTTAAAATATGTTTGAAGTCTGGAGTTTGCCTTGTGTGATTTTATGATCTTCTTTTAAATTTTGCTAAATAAACCTTTGCAACCAGTTTTTTAAAAGTGATCTCTAAATAAAATGATTATTTTTAAAGATATTTTATTTAACGTATTATCATTATTATTTTAATTATTATTATTATTATGTACTATATTTAATCATTTAAAACTAAAATTACTATTTTATTTATTAATATTAATGATTTATTGTTAATCATTATATCATCACTAATTTATTAGCATTATCATAATTATTATTACTACTACTGTCATTACTATTTACTACTACTACTACTACTACTACTACTAATAATAATAATAATAACAATAATAACAGTCATCATCAACATCTTACTTAACATTACTTTTATTATAGCGGTTGGCCTGGTTTCGATATGTAAATATAAATTTATATATAAGAGTCAGAGAGAAACATGAGTCATGCACAAGTTAAAATAAAGCGATGAGAATATAATGTTTACATGAATCACTTGAAGGCAGGTGTGCAGTAATCTCATAATAACACTAATGTAACAAGCAATATTTATGCTTGTGTTTTCCAGGGGAGCAGACTGACTGTTTGGAAATGTTCAGAAGTGTGAAATGTGAAAACATTAGGCTTTAAATGAAAACTGAAACTTCGAATCTGCTTTTGAGTTCAATCAGGGAGCAGAATCTTTTACAAGACTTTGTTGTTTTTATTTTAAGTTTCATTTCATAGGTGTCAGTGAACGATAAATCCTCAACAACCTCTCTTTGTATGACGAGAACAGTTTTTCCTCCTCTCACTGTCAGTGATACTCAAAAAAAATACACTCAGCCTTATTTTATTCTGAGGAGTAAATGCAGTTAAGTGTTTGTTATGTGTTTTGTGGGGAGTGTGGAGTGACTAAAGCTTCAGAGAGATCTCAGCGTCTCTGTGTTTTGTGGTTCAGTAGTTGTTTATGTTCTCAATGGGTCAGAAAGAAGCAAACTTTACGAGGAACACTTCAGAGTTAGGAGACACACAGGATGATCCTACTGTGAAGGCGTCCTGCCTCTCTGCTTTATGAATCATTACCTCAGCGTCTCTGTACAGTCAGAGAAGTGAGCATGAAGTGTCTGAAGCTCTGTGATGGTGGACGGGGCGAGCCCTTGCTGAGCATGACGGAGTGAGCAGGAGGCCTGTGTCTGTGGGCAGCTTTCATCCCGGCCTGTGTGGGCATGGTTTCATAAAGACTGTGTGCACCTGTGGCTGACTCATGAAGGACTAACTGCTCGTCTGAAGCACAGCGAGAAAAATATTTGACTCTGGGAATTAGAACTGTATAAACACAGTTTGAATCCCAGTTATGCTTTGACGACTGATTCCTGATTTAACCTGCAGACAACATCTGGTTTGAGCTGCAGGTTGGTAAAGATATTCATCTCACAACATCTGTGAGGGCTTCACAGATCCAGTCCTACATCCCCTGAGTGGTGCACATTCACATCAGAGCCATGTTTGAAATTTAGGATTCAATTCTGCAAGATCACTGAACTTTCAGAGCAGAGACACAAAGAGATAGTCACCAATAGTCTCAGCAGATGCATGTTGGGCATCAGTCTGGTTCTGCTCGAGGTTTCTGTTTTTCATTGACACTACTTGCTAAATGCAGCACTTAGAGACACCGACTTTTGGGGTCCACCGTGCATAGACCTGTGGATTTTCTGTCCAGGGTGCGCAGCAGTGCACCAACATCCCTGCTGCTGCTGCACTTGGCAGCATTAAGCATGTAGCAGTGTCAATGAAAAGCAGAAACCTCGAGCAGAACCAGAATTATGTCCAACTGGCATCTGCTGGGACTATTTCGACTCTCTCTGCGTCTCCGCTCTGAAAGTTCAGTGATCATGCAGAGTTGAATCCTACATGTCAAACATGGCTCTGATGAGAGTGTGCACCCTTCAGGGGTTGTAGGACGAGACGCACAGTGGCATAAATGATACAACAACAGCTTAGCTTCCTAAATAATATGCTGCATGGTAAATAAGTGTGCAAAAAAATGCTACGTTAGCAAGGCTAAATAGGCGCAGCTGGTTAGCAAGCTAAACAAGCACTAAGTAGAGAACCTTGGTAGCTTTGCCTTGGGCAGGGGGCTAGCTCACCTCAAGGCAGGCAGGTAACTTACAAAGGCCTCACAGGAATCAAGTTTTGCAAGATAATGTGCAAAAAGATTGAGGCAGCAGAGACTGAGCAGGCTGTTTTGATGTCTCATTAGCTTTTGTAGCTTTTTTGATAAATCACAGGAATGCATCCCCATACTTATATTGTATTTTATTTTGCACCCATACTTAAGTTGTTTACCTTTAAAACCCTATGGCTAAGGTTAGCTAGCATCTTGTGTTAACAACAAACAAACAGGTTAAATCTCACCTCCAGGTATTGCTGAACAAAAGTGAGTCCATGCTGCAAAAAAATGTTGCAAAGCTGCAAAACCTTTTCTTTTACCTGATTAAAATGAGAAACTTAAGATGGGACTTGCTCCAGCAATCAGATAATACATAACATATATCACATATCACTAAGATAATTTTATCTGCCTAAGGATTCAAAACATCATCTCAGGACCAGCTGTAGTGATGTTCACAGTTAGAGAAAAATCATGGAAAAATACTTTATAAATCTAGATTTAAAAATAAGTTTTGTCATATAGAGTTTTCACAACACCATCAGCAGCTGTCTCCATGTGCACTTCTCTTTTATTGGTTATTTGTGACCCAATCAAAAAGGACTGATGAGATCCTGACTACTAAATAACTTTTAAGAATATCAGGGTAGGTCTGATGAGTCTTCAAGGAGTTTTGAGGCACAAAACTGAATTTTTTAAGCCCTAAGATTACCAGATTATCAGTTTATTACCACTGGAGAAGACTATAGGCAGATCTTATATATAAACTCCAAAAACAGGGGCTGAGGCACAGGAAGGCTTTTCCTTTGGACATGGTGCTGCAGTGATCTGGGTACAAACTTTAAACAGGACCTAGTGGCATGAAAGTCTCAAATAGAGGTGGAGAGATATTTTTCAGAGAAACAGAAAAGATAAGGAGAGCTGCCGCTCAGTTTCCTCGACGAATGTTAGAGAACAGTCTCCCCGGGGAAGGGGAGGTGCTAAGGGGGCCTGCCGAGGCGATATGACTAGACAGCATCCAGTAAGACGCATGGGGGGGGGGGGGGGGGGGGGGCGATGTGGCAGTGATGGTAGCTGAAGGAGTCGCTGGGACGTCAGTGTCACTATGATGAGGCTGAGCTGGCATGACGAGCCCGTCAGCACTGCTCTGCACAGCGTGGACATACAACACAGCGTGGACGCACAATACACAACACACAACACACAACACAGCGTGGACACACAGCACAGATCCTGTAGAGCACCGTGGATGTGTGTGCGTCTGTTTACATGCAGAGAAAACAGCACGCAAGAAGAGACTGCACACTTCCGGCGTGGGTGTAAGACTAGGAGAAGAAAAAGGATGAGAGGATGAGGGGGAAGGGCGACGATGGGAAAAGTAGGACGAGTGGGACATGATGGGCTGGCTGCCTCCCTCCTCCTCCTCCTCTTCCTCCTCCTCGGTCTCTGCAGTCTCAGGAGATGGAGGAAGACGAGCACAAGCCTGTGAATGAAGCCGAAGTATCAGTGCAGAGACTCCTGCTCTTGCCATTTACATACAGACAACAAGCCCGACACACAGGAGTGAGACTTCAGGGAATTTCTTTACAATTTGAAATGAACCCATGAAACGATGTTCACATAGTTCTTCTCCAGCCACTACAGAGCACATGGCCGTGTAGTGGCAGGAAAGGATGCAGGATGATGAGGAGGAGAGGAGCGGTAAATGTGTTGACTTTAAAAAAACTTGAATGAGAAGAAAACAGAGAGAGGTAAAAACAGGCAGCGTGGTGCCAGAGCTGCAGGGGCCTATTAAAAAATGAATCAAAGGCGCACTGGCTCTTCCACTGAAGATGCAGAGAGACCTGCTCACAGCGCTCCGAGAGAGGATGTCACTCACCGGGCTCTCACACACACACACGCAAACACACACACACACACACACACACACACACACACACACACACACACACACACACACACACACACACACACACACTCACACACACACACACACACACACACACACACACACACACACACACACACACACACACGCACATTATACTCTCAAATGCATGTTCAGGGCCCAACCAAGAAGACTCGCAGGAATTCACAGAAACACACACAGGCACTTGAACACACACGGTCTAATTAACCTTTCATTCAGTGTATCTGACAGACACTGCTCCCTCTGATTTGAATCACAAACGGAATTGTTTCCACATAATTATCTTCACACTGAACTGAAGCATCATTTAGCAGATCCCTCCGCTGAAACTCAGACCCAAGAGTTTTTATGGTGGGTTAGAGGCAGTGATGAAGCTCTGGAGATGTCTAAACTGCAGCATTCTTTTGGTTGTATTGCTCCAGGGTTTGTAAGTTTCAGCCTCCACCCAGATCCAATAGTGCACAGGACATGACATACTGTATAAGTAAGCGCCTTTATAAGTACATGTAGATGACCCTATCCATTTTTCCTCCATGTTCCAGATGAATGAACCACTGCTACACATCATACGTCACCGTAAGATCACCATTATGATTGGCCATCACGGCATACGTGATTTTGAAGATCAGATTTTCAACCCTCTCGAATATGCCAATGAAGCTAGAAGCTTGTTTGAGTCACGGAACTGGGATCACAAAAGAGCAACAGTTTTCAAGACCCGGTCATCTAGCTGTCACAGTTTAATTGACGCCTGTCCATTTTTCCTGCTTCAACACATCAACCGCCATCAAAAGTACACTCTCCGTCAAACACATCCCTCCCACAGACAGGTGCATTTGTAAAGAGATACTCCTGTTATTCACCTCTCCTGTCAGGGAGTACAGTGTTATAGCTCATAGATGCAGATGTGATGTGTTAGTGTGCTGCAGAAAATGGCTGACGGTGAAGCCGTGCATGCTCTGTGTGAATGACATGTTTATAAAGATGTCTGCAGAGGATCTCACATTAATCAGAGCTGACAGAGTGGGAAATGTAAAAGGCAGGGGGCTCATGTAGAAGCAGTCTGAAGGTGGAACCCAACCAAACCCCTCCTCCTCCAACAGAGGCTGCAGCATGGAACACAGATCTCACCGAGCTCGAACTTTCTCTGCATCTATTGTCCAAATGCAGCCGATGGCCCGCGGCTGCTTCATCTTTCTCAATCAATATTTCAGCGCTAAGGCGTCGCTCAGCCTCCATCCACCTGGAGCAGAGCCAGCATTCAGCTTCAGCTAGCAGCAGCCTGCAGTGCATGGCTCCTGCCCACACACACACACACACACACACACACACACACACACACACACACACACACACACACACACACACACACACATACACACACACACACACACACACACACACACACACACACACACACACACAGGGGCATTAACATTCACATATCACAGCTTTGTTTTGTTCACTGCCAGGTGGAATACATGATAATAAGCTATGTGAAATATCATCCTGTATTCTTAAAGTTTCATTTGAAGAAAATATGATGAACTTTATATTTTTCGTACACGAACAATAAATCCCAATCTATCTGATCTCTGTCCTGATCCGCTGACAGGGATGCACAGTGAGTGTTCAATATGCATTAAAGGTCCAGTAAAGGTCCAGAGAAATATTATCTCTGAATGATAAATTCACATTATTATATTCTTGAGCTTTATCTGTGATCTTTAACCTTAAACAGAAAGCTAAATCTCACTTTTACATCGCTCTGCAGAGGAGAGACACTTCAATACAAAGGTCAAGCGATGGTCAGATCCATCTGTTTTAGGTCGGACTGAAGAGCTGAGGAGGATTTTTAAAAGTATAATCAATAGAGGAGACTTTAGCACACCTAATAGAAAGACTTTACTCAAATCTTTCATGCTCGTAAATGAAAAAATGATAAATGGACTCGTTCTTAAATAGCCCTTTCTAATCTTTCTCGCCACTCAAAGCGCTTTTACAGCACTCGTCACATTCAAACATTCACATTCTGATGGCAGAGGTTGCTATGTAAAGTGCCCATCAGTAATAACTAATCCCATTCATACGTATTCACACGCCGCTGACTTCACCACCGGAGCATTTTGGGGTTCAGTGTCTTTACCAAGGACGATTTTGCAGGGAACGAAATGAAACCTTAGGATTGAAAGACGATCGACTCTACCGCTACACCGCTTGATGAAAGGAAACTAAAAGAAGTCACATTTTTATTCTGTGATGATTACCTCCAGTGTTTTAAAATCTAAGAGGTATAGCTACAGTGAATTATCCTGATTGAGATCGGATTTTAAAAAGACACATAATGAAGCATGACTGTAAGGTTGTTAGCTCTGATCTAAAATACGTGTTCAGGGAAAACTAATTCACTTTATGCAAGACTCAAACCAACCAGATATGTTCACAAAAAATCATATTGTTTTAAGATTTAAAATGCAGAATGATTGATGTTAAAATAAACTATAAAATAACACCTTTAAACTCTGGATGCAGCAGCAGCAGTCTCGCTCCTCATCCTCTACAGAAACCAAAGCTCATGTTGAATGAAGTAAGTATAACAAAAGTTCAGGAACAGGACCACGCCTCCGGAAACCCAATGTAATCACTTGCAGCTCATTATCTCTTTCACCTTTCTTTTATCTTTCTAACCGCTTTTTTTCTATTTTATTATTAATTTTAGTTTTTATCCAACTAATTAATTATCTTAAATTTTATTAGATTATTTTATTTGATTGTTTATTTTTTTAAAATTTATTATCATTATTTTTCTTTTATTATTTTAATGTTCCTAATTCATCCTTTGCACTTTTTCTAATTTTCCGGATGTGATGTTGTCCTTTTACTCTGAAAACCTCTTTTATTGCCCTTTTAATACTTTAATTTACTTCTCAATTTTTATTTTTATTTTTTTTTTTATTTTTTTTTTTTAAGTATTTACCCTGAAAAATCGTCACACCACTCCATACTGTTCAATTGACGTGTATTCCCTTTAACCTCTTGCGTTGCATTTTGTTTTGCATTGATCACATTTTCTCCTCTCTGTCAATTTGTGTACTCTGCTATTGAACTACGCTTTGTATGTCAAAGCACTTTGTAAACCTTTTTTTTAAAGGTGCTATATAAATCAAGTTATTATTATTATTATTATTACCTGTGCAACTATCTGCATCTGGGGTGAAAAATAGGCCCAACGACAACAAACTAACATGAGTCTGGTTCTGCTCGAGGTTTCTGCCTGTTAAAGGAAGTTTGTCCTTGCCGCTGTAACTTGCTAAATGCTGCAAAGTGCTCTGCTCATGGTGGATTAAGATGAGATCAGACTGAGTCCTGTCTGTAAGATGGGACTGGATCTTATCCTGTCTTGATGTTGGGTCTTTGTTAATAATGTAACATAGAGTATGGTCTAGACCTGATCTGTTTGAAAAGAGTCTTCAGATAACATTTGTTGTGATTTAGCGCTATATAAATAAAGATTGATTGATTGATTAAAAATACTGTACCATGGAAACTAGATACTGCTTTTAAACCTGTAGAGAATGATCTTACTGCCTTTTATAGAGACACACTTTGATAGTTCACACACAGGGAACCTCTCACTATCTCTGAAGGTGAGACAATGGCCCAATCTCAATGTCCTCCCTGAGCCCTGAGCCCTTCTTGACTTAATTGATGTCACCTGGAAATGATTGAGGGCAAGAGGCTGTGAGGGCTCAAACTTTAGACCTGGGAATGGGACAGCACTTTGCGACTTCTCACGTGACCTGCATGACGTCACCAGCTCACCGTAGCGATATTGGGAATTATTATTGCAAAATTTTTACTTTCCTGAAATTCAAGGCACTTAAGGGACAGACTGCCTGATTGTCATGTGATCCATTCTCTTACTGTACAGACTGCTTAACCACACAATGTAAAATATACAAATATTATAAAACTGTTCGGTGCTTGTGTGAGACACACGAGGAACGTTTACTTGTATGATATACTGGTAAGTTGTATCAGACAGTTTGAGTCGACCTTTTGTTTGGTCTAACTCCAGATATATCACTCTATTACACTGAACGGCACTTGAATGCGCTTATTTGCACTATTTAGAATTTCGGATGCTCTTGTGTTGTACTGGGTTTTCATCGTCATGATATCATGATGTGTGTTATGTCTGTTATTTATCTTTATCGTTTGTTAGGAACTATTTTTTACAGATGATAATTAGCTTTATGGCTAACTCTGGCATACTTATTTGGATGCTATCGTGAAATGTTCATTAATATGCACTGTCCCTTAAAACAAATATATAAATGTCAGTAAAGCATGTTTGTTGTCTTTTACAATGACGCATTTTTTTCTTTTATTCCTCAGAAAGCGTTTTCATTTTGCAAACACAACTTGAAACATGAATTCAGAGCTTTATTTTTATCATACTAATGTGCAAGACAAGTGTAGAACCTGTTTGTTTATTTTTGTATTCATTTGTGTATTTAGTTTACAATAATTCAGTAGTATTAGTTGTTTGATTTTTCAAAACATTTCTTCTTTATAATTGTTGTAAGTTAGATTTTGGGGATATGTTCGACTAGTCATTTTGTTTAGTATATTTAGATTTGTTTTGCATATTTTGTATTTCATTCATTTTTTTTTGTTTGTTTGGTGGAAACACTGTAGGCACCTTAGGTTATTTAGAAAATGCAATGATACCTTTAAAGATCATCAAAAATATCAGAAAAATTTAAGACATAACAATTTGAAAATTCAATGCAATGTGATAAAATGAGTACTCATACCACTGCTATGATTAGACTACTGATAATATTGATAATAATGATTAACCTTTAACCACTCCAGTAGACGTCTGATGTAAATGTCAGATTTAAAGCAGGTCAGTGAGAGAGATACATAAACGGCTAATTTTGATGGTTGTTGGTGATTAGATTTCGAGCTTCCTGAACCTGATAATACTCTACCTGCAGCGCACTCTGTGACGGGCTGACAGTAGAAGGTGTGCCAGGCTGTGCCGAAATGTTTACGTGACAGCTGTGATCTGCACACAGACAGCAGTGTGTTCTACCTTGCAGTGAGTCAGTGTGTGTTGATGGCAGCTGGTTTGTCCTCCGTCAGTTTCTCTGTGCTGTAATCCCATCATGCAGACGGTCACACTAATCCATCCTGTGAAAACACTTTGATGTGACTGTCATGGACTCTTTCTTTCTCTGTGTGTGCCTCTGTGAGCAGTCAATAGTTGTTCATAAATATTTCCACACCTCAGTCTGCGCCACAGTGTGTGTGCAGCATCTGATAGCACAGGAGGAGAGAAAATGATTGATCTGCTCACAGAAATGAGCGGCTTAGTTTTGTTTTAGCTGCTGCAGAGAAAAAGCTGCAAAAACATCTGCTGGCATCCGAAAGAAGACATGAATACAGCTGTTCATGACGCTTGATTATTTTCTGACACCTGCACAATTTAGGAAGCATGTTTAAAACATGTCAAAGAAAAGGAAACAGACCCAATTTTTAAAACCCCGGAATTTTTTTTACCGAGTCTTCATGACTAAAAGTGCAAAAAGTTTACGACTTTCTCTGTTAAATTGTTACAACCTGCAGGTCTCAGATTGGCTGCAATCCCTGTAGGTAAAAGTCTCCTATCCTTCAGGAATGGTTGTTTTTTCATTGTAAGTGCTGTACAAGCACATCTCCGGGTTTCTGAGTGAGTCTCTGGGTGACTGTGTGAGGCTCTGAGTGACATCGTTGCATAATTAAAGTGACATGAGAAGTCGTCAGACGGCCCCTGATAACCGGCTGTGACAGGCTGCTTCTCATTTTTTAAGAACTTAATTTCTCAATTTTAATTTTTTTTGTACTTTTCTGATTCTGGAAATTTTAAGAATTTATTCATTTACTTTATTTGACTAATTTTTTTTAACAGTTTTTAATTTCAAAAACTTTTTTTTTATCTTTTCTGATAAATAAATTGTCAAAAGTTAAAGTACTAGCTGGGACGAATCAATTAAGTATTTAAAAAATATATATTTAAACTGTATTTGAACACAATACAGTGACTTTCCCTCTATTTATCCTTTCAAAGTTTAAGTTGAAAACAATGCAGTTTTTCTTTGCATTAGTTATAGTAAACTGTGAAATATTTGGCACATTATCTTCTGTTTTATAGTATTTCATTAATTTTCAAAAATATTTTAATTCAATGAATATTGAAGCACTGGAGTATCCTAAATTATTTTATTATAATTTAGTCACAGAGATTTTAGAATCAGTATTTTCACAGCAGTTTATTAACAAACAAATAAACTAAAGCATAAGTGGTATCTAGCAAGTTTTTTGGTGCAGCAGGGCAGCATGTGGGATCAGTCATGGTTTTGTAAGAGTTTGTGTACATGATAAAGCTTTATGGCAAAAAGAAGGAGATACATGAGGCTGTGATTACATCGTTTTAACATGTACAGGATTTGGTGACTGTAGGAAAAAGTTAGAAAACTGGATGGTTTAATTAACAGTAATTTCACATCATGAGACGTAGACAATTTTCTAGCTTACAAATGGTCTCCTTCTAAACTGCTTATTTAACATGTAGCCTAACATGTTTTATTCATGTCAAGAGTAGAGTCTTCTACATAAATGTCCCGAAAGCTAACACAGTGTAGGGCTTTGTGAGGTTCTCAGTTCTCCTGCCACACTGAAACATCTCTGCACAGCTCGGCTGCAGACCTCATATAAAGCAGCGCAGCAACACATTCTGACACGTTTGAAAAAAGGTGCACGTACTGTCCTCTCCTGGAGAACCTGTTCATTAAACTCAAAGCAGCTGACCTCGCTGTTGAGGATACATGAATCCTGAAAGCAGGAGCTGCCTGTGAGGGTGAATTCAGGGCAAAGAAGAACCTTTTGGTTCTATCTCACGTATATCGAAGAAGCAGCCTTGGGGGGTGAAAAAATGAAGCCAATGCAGAATTGCAGTCCCATAAGTGTCCACTGGAGGCTGCCTCCTAACGTGAGTCAGTTCCCATAGAGCCCCATGTTAAAATACACAACTTCATACTTCACTTCCAGCAGAAGATCGTGTCTTAACACTTTGAGTCAACCTATCGTCACTGGTTTGCAGTTTGAATTCTGCAGACAGACAAACAGCCATGGTAAAGAAACCTACAGCAGCCATTGAGGGCACCTTTGTCACAGATTTAAACCCTCAGCGTGTGCTTTAATGAGATTGTTGTGTTTCATAAATAATTACTACATTCCTGCTTCATTTAAATCAGTTATTCCACTATGCTAATTTCAGCACAGCGTGTTGCGAGCCATTAAGTAAGTCCTCTCAGGATCAGTAGCAGGTCATACGCCTCACTGCCTAATTGATTTGATAATTGAGAGATACACATGCAATCAGGCCATCTTTCATCTTTCATGTTAATGTTAGGATGCACACAGGCAGGTTCCAGTCCATTAAGCCAAAATAACCTGAATATGAGACGGGTGAATGGATGTTTATTTTTTTACATTCTGCTTCCTGTCTGATTCATGCTGAAACTGATGGGACTATATTTAACTGGGAGATGTGCCCTCTCTGCTCTGGTTCCACTCAGAGGACTAACACCATATTCATGTGTGCTTTCAGAGCAGACAGGATGAAGCTCATTTGAAGATGTATTGATTTGGTTTCCTCCTGGAGAGCGGCAGCCTGAATAAACCTGTGCAGCAGAGTGCAGCCATGTTTCCTCTGTAATTATCAGGCGCTGATACAATCTATTGACAGCTCGGAGAATAAGCAGCGTGAACGAGCAGCTGACAGACGTCCTCTGCAGACTTTACCTGCAGTGATTGTTCCTGCAGACATTGATTTTCTAGCTTGCTTGCTTACAAACTGCCGTGTGACACTTAAGCATTTTCCATCTTATCACATTAGCCCTTTTTTCATCCTCTTTTACTGCAGCTGTAACAACTTTAAAGAAATCCACTTAGGCACATTGATTTTTGTGTTTACCTGAATAGAGTTGTCTTCTTTTCATGTCATGCATTTAAATCTAACAAGAAAAATACCAAGATTAGTTCTGCAAATTGAAGTCATGGGAGATCTTTTTTAATGCTTTGTTTTATTTAAAGTTGAAAGCGTTGAGTGCTTTTCTCCCTTTTTTAAAACTTAAATCTGAAGCACATTGTCGTAGCAAATAAACAACTTGATTATTATTAAAAGGGGAATAAATGCTGAATAGAAATCTCACATATCTACAGCAAATACTTACTTTCCATTTAAATGCAACAACTCAAGAAAATATCTGCCCCTATTCAGCCACAAAATCATTGATCACTAGTTCAATCAACCAATCAATCAATCAATCAATCAATCAATCAATCAATCAATCAATCAATCAATCAATCAATCAATCAATCAATCAATTAAGCAATCAAGCAATCTTTATTTATATAGCGCCAACTCACAACAAACTTTATCTGAAGACTCTTTACAAACAGAGCAGGTCTAGACCATACTCCATGTTATAACAAAGACCGAACATCAAGACAGGATAAGATCCATTTTTGTCCATATTTTCCAGTCTGGTGTTATACAGGTCAGAGTGAGAATCGATCAGCAATCACGTAAAAGTCATGGGAAGCTGACTGAACCACGACAAGCTGCTAGGAAAATGTGCAATATTATTATGTATTCTAGATTGTGCAGACATTTTTAAATGTATTTGAATTTAAATTATACATTTATTCTCAGTTACTTATTATCTGTGTTTTTTTAAATGATAGCATTTGTATCTAGATGTATATTTTGTTTATTTCTAAGTTTTTGATGCACTGAAGCCTGTGCAATGCTAATGTGCGCTAGCTTAACTTGCACGGGGGTCAGTAGTTATGGGCAGCACTGTATGTCCGACATACCTTTCCTCTATAAGCTCCTTTGTTATTTTGTTTATTTTGTAAGGCTCCTGCACATCTCTTAAAGTCATTATACGTTCTCAGAGATGGTTTGTTATCATGTTTTGTACTTAGTTTAAGGTAAAAGATAAAATGCTAACTCTGCTAGCTTTGATGTTTTCTACGGGATTTTCCTACGGGTTTTTTGTATACAGTTAGCATGATGCTAAGTGAGGATTTTTGTCCTTTAGCCTGTTTAACTGGAAACCTGTTCACAGCAGAATCTATAAATTGCTTTAAAGCAGGAGATCAAATATGTTTGAAAATAAATGTTTACTCATGGTTACGTATGAGAGAATGACACGACAGAAGACTGTCATAATAATTTGAAGAGTTGTATTATATGAAGAATGAAACTTGAAATACAGTGAAGACCAACTGAAACATGTATAAGTGTTTACAAATAAAGACTGGCAGGTGCGAGAGAAGGAGACAAACTACCTGTTGTCAGTCTCATTTATTTTCCTGTTGTTTCTAGGAAAAATTCATCTGACAGTAACAGTTACAAGGAGCAAAAATCAAGTACTACCTTGGTATGAAGTTACAATCAGGCTGTGCTCTGGTGGATATTTAATCTACAGGTCGAAACAAAACCAAACTTTATAAAAACTTTGAGATTTGTAAGTTAATTTCAAAGTTAAGAGATGACCCAATAAGAGCTGATGCACATTGGACTATGCAGGATTTGAATCACTACTCTACTCTGGTGCAGAGTGAGCGGCGTGTACTGGGTTTAAAGGTGTTTCTTTGACTAAACTAAAAACACGTATCTGCAGCAGGATATATTGTTAGAGAGAGCTGGAGGGAATAAAAGTTTCAAGGCGGTCATAATTGGTCATAATTATTTATTACTATGAGTAATCTCTTTCAAATTACACAGAGACAGTTATCCTATAAAATACTGATAAAGGCAGCTTTAAATAAGTCACTCCTCTGAGAGGTCTATTTAAAGATTGATATCTGATAAAGCAAACAGAAAACATGTCAATGAAGTAGAAGATTTTCAGGATTGTTTCAACACTTGTACACTTTAACACAGTCCAGCCAGGTGTTACATATCAGCCTCATAAACACGCGTTTGTTCTTTAGACTCGTCGGTCACCGTATCACACAGAGAACACATGACTGCCCTTAATACTACACCATGCCTACAACTTGTTTTCTTCACTTTACGACCCATAATGTGGTTCAGAAGGACGCTCCAACTTACAAACCTGCCTCTGCATTGATAAGCAACTCACATGCTGTGGACAGAGTGTGTGTAAATGTGTGTGTGTGCAGATATATACCCTGCACGGACATACAGATGGACAGAGCACATGATCATACAGCAAATGCATGCCTGCACACACACACACACACACACACACACGCACACACACACACACACACACACACACACACACACACACACACACACACACACACACACACACACACACACACACACACACACACACACTGATTCAGTGGACTCTGACCTTGGGGTCTGGTGTAGGGGCCCCTCTGCCTTTGTTGTGTGGAGAATTATTAATGTTCTGGGTTGTGTGGTCTCCTAGTTAACTCATTATTAATGTGTGCTGTGTGTTGTCCAGTTCTCCTACTTTCCTCCCTTCTTCATACATGTGTGTGTACAGAATGTAAAGCTGTGTGTGTGCGTGGGCGACGCAGAGCAGTATCAGTGTTGCACACAGGGAGCTGTAAGTGTGCTCTGAGAGCGGCCGTGGTGAGTTGACCGTCTGTAACAGCGGTGCACACGTGTTGGCTCTCCCACTCAGCGCTCCCCTGAAACCTTTCAGCACACACTCCACGAGTGAACGAGGAGCGTCACGGACAGAAGGACAGTCTAACTACACCCACGCACATACATTGAGGCTAACTGCAGGGCGCTGGAATCAAAAGTCCTCCACGCTGTAGTGACATGACGACACACTCAGATCATTGTTAGGGCTGTGGTTGTGACTACTGCCAACACCTGAAGGACTTTAAACAGCAGGTTCAATGTGCAGCAAATCAATGATGAAAAAGAAACAAACTAAAGGCTTGCTATCTGCTGTATGTATGTATGTATGTATGTATGTATGTATGTATGTATGTATGTATGTATGTATGTATGTATGTATGTATGTATGTATGTATGTATGTATGTATGTATGTATGTATGCATCCCCATACTGCCCAGCAGAACAAAGCACCTATTATTAAGTTTGATAGAAATCAGGAGTATTGAAGCTTTACAGCATTTGCAATACATATGATACACCTGGGCGGCCTCTCTCTCTCTCCCCCTCAGGTATACATGTCACGATCAGGTGAACAGAGACAGACAGATTTCCTTTGGTGTCTGTCTTATAAATGCTTTGTTTACATGAAGGGAGTGAGAATAAGTCCCAGCGCACTTCTTGCAGATAAATGATAGTTTAAAAAGGAACTGACTGCTCCGTCTCGTCATTATTCGTCAGGGTGTTGTGTAAGGGATAATGTACTTTTAACCCTGCTGCTATCATCATCACTGCTCATGGTTTAAGGTTTTTGTAGTGATCAGTAACTTAAAGTTTCACTCACCTGCTCAGCTGCCGTTGTTAATATAGCTGGACAGGATTCAATATGTAAATGTCCGTAGCCTGACGATTTAGCATGCTAACCGAAACTAACGTTTAAGCCACATTGTTTTGATGCTAACGAACGCTAATGGTTTTACCCTAACGTACGGTCTATGGTGTCAACAAACAGAACAAAAATATGCCATAACTCTTTTTCCGCGGATTGATTTGACATGACGTGTGATCAGTTTGCCTCTGGAGTTGCTCATGTCAGTAAAAGTTAATAACCGTAGTCAAGGGGTTTTGACCAATCAGAATGAAGCATCTTACACAACCGGAAGATCAGTAGGAGAGCCGTCCGAACAGAGAGAATTTCTGTAGTGTGCGTTATTGTCTATTTGGACATGAAAAACAAGTACATCAACAAATACTTATAATCAACATTCTCGTTGACAAAATGATTATTGCACTTTAGCACTTGTGGTCGCTTGTGAGTCACTCAAATTGTGGTATTTATTTACATTGAAGATGTAGTGAAGTGATGCATTAAATGAAGTCTGCACAGGCTGTTTTATTTTGGCTCATCTCTCCTGCAAGATCGCCTGATGAAGCTGCTGAACAGCTTTGATAAAAATAGATAAGACACATCATTTTGTCACTAAAAGCAGAGTTAGGGTGTGATGGAGAAAAGCTGCATTGATCAGATGGACTCACAAACATTTACTGAAGTTACTGTGAATAAACAGTAATCCATGCCTTTGTCACATCCCGGCTGGATTACTGCAATGCACTTTATTTAGGAATCAGTCAGTCCTCCCTCGCACGTCTCCAGTTGGTCCAGAATGCAGCCGCTCGCCTTTTAATTGGAGCACGTAAAAGGGAGCACATAACGCCCATTTTAGCCTCCCTCCACTGGTTGCCTGTGCATTTTAGAGTCCATTTTAAGATTATTTTATTTGTTTTTAAATCTTTAAATGGTCTCGCCCCGCCCTACCTCTCTGAGCTGATCCATCTCTACGCCCCTGCTCGGTGCCTCAGGTCAGCTGATCAGCTGCTCCTGGAGGTACCGAGGTCCAAGCGGAAGCTCAGGGGGGATAGGGCTTTTTCTGTCGCTGCTCCCAAACTGTGGAACGATCTTCCTTTAGCCGTCAGACAAGCCCCCTCACAGTCCACTTTTAAAAGTCATCTTAAAACCCATTTTTATTCCCTGGCTTTCGACTCAGCATGAGACCCTGCTCTTGTTTCAGTGCCTTTTTATTTTTATTTTTATTTTTCAACTTTATTTTATCTTATTGTTCTTATTGATTTTATGATTTTATTGTTTGTTTTTATCCATTATGTTTCTGTACAGCACTTTGTGTCCAACTGCTGTTGTTCTTAAAGTGCTTTATAAATAAAGTTGAGTTGAGTTGAGTTGAGTGAATAGTGGGAAAGACACAGCTGCCTCAAACTGATTTTGTGTTGAAGTTCACCTTGTTTTCCTTTAACATCTTCGAGCTCATTGCTTTGTTTTCTCCAAAAGCCCAAAACCTTTTAACCAATCTTTTATCATATCCTTCATGTCAAATGTTTATTTGGGCTTAGTCCATAGAGCAAACACCCTTATTCAGAGGCTGCAGTCTTCGGCACATCAGCCTCTGACCAATTTCAACTTTTGGCCTATTCATGCATGCCTTCTCATAATTCCTTTCACTTCAGCTGTCCTTTCTAACAAAGGTGAAAAGGTTCAACAGTAAATCTTGCTTTTTAATGTTCATTCAGTTTCTGTGACAGAAATCTGCTTTTATCAGTCATTGAGTGAGAAACAAACTAAAGTTTAAGACTTCAAGAAACAGGACCGCAAATCACTGCCACCAGCTTTTAACTCATCCATTCATGATTGTACTATTCATGGTTCCAGAAGGTCACCAGGCTAGTTTTGTGTAAACGTAGCTGCAGGCTGTATGACTGATTTGAACTTGGAAGGTCAGCTGAGATAACTAGCAGACGAGCCACTGGCTAGACAACATAATGCTGTATTTACAGTGAGAGTTAGCATGCTACAACTACATCTCTGCTCCTGGTCAAGCACTCTGCATTTGAACCCACAGCAGTACAGGTGTGCTGAGAGAGAGGCTCCCCCTGTCAGAGTCTGTTTAGAGGCCAACATCCAGGGGGAGGGGGAGGGGCAGGGCTATCACATTGCACCTGATTAATGCAGGGCCCTCTTTAAGAAGCATTGGTGAAGGAGACTGTACGCCTTGAGGTATTAACAGACCCGCTTCCCAAACTGGGACATGGCCCCTCACTGCATGCCTGACCGGGCAGTGGGGGGTGTTTGGGACCGGTGCAGGACGACTGTAGATGAAAGAGTTAACCTTGAAAAGTTCAAAGACACAGTTTCCCGCTCTGTCGACCCCCACCTCTCTTTATCTTCATCCTGTCCCCCTGCCTGTCAACCTGTCCTTATCTTTCACCTAATTTTCCCCCAGTGCTCCTTGTCTTTCACACCAGCCCTCCCTGCACATTTGTCTTCTTTCTTCTCTGCTGAGAGCTTTGTTCTCTGCGAGTCAGGTCCAGGTCTGCAGAACATCAGACCCTTAACAGGACTGCATCTCTATTTCAACAAAAGCGCATGGGGGAGAAAAGTGTCAGAACCAGTCTTGTTTTTCTGTTTACCAAGACGGAACTACAGGTTGAACTTCAATGAACCTGATTGATTCAGCGAGTCCTTCACATAGATTGTATAATAATGGAAATAGTCTCCCATTTTTTCCGAAGCCATGTTTTGAAGCCGATCGTCATGTCTTATTGAAATGCTGAACTCAACCTAACTTCTGTCCAGCTAGTGTGAGATAAAGAAGCGGGCCTTTAGCCTTTCCATTAACAGATAGAGCCTGTCAATCAGGTTAGCCATGCCCTTATTTGGGCAAAACTCTGAGGTTTAATATCTTCAAAAATGACGTGTTATGAAACAATTCACCCCCCGTACAGTGTGAACTGATACAGAAATGAGCTGTTCAGACCTAAACCGTTTTTTTTAACCAGGCTGTAAACATGTTTATTTCTGCTGTTAAGATCATCGTTTTTGAATAGGTTTGTATGTGTTTTCAGGTGTTTCTGCAGCCAGCCTCTAGTGGGCACTGGAGGAACTGCAGTTTTTAACACTTCAGCATGGGCTTTATATTTTAAGACCAGCGCTTGCCACCTGGTCTTTCACCCTTGCAACAAAATACTTCAATTTTGTTTCTTTTTATTTAGTGATAGTGATGTGTGCAATGTCTGCTCCAGCTTTTCTTTTGGGGTCCTGTAAAGGGAACAACTTCTGGTGCTGATAAATAAAGCCAGGACAAAGTGACTTTAATGCAATGACTGGGTTCCAGTCTGCTATACTGCCCTATCACTTCCCATTATCTTGACCACTTATCTAGAGGCTACACCAGCTGTCATTGGGTGAGAGGCAGGGTACATCCTGGACAGTTCACAGGGCTAACATATAGAGACATACACACACTCAGAGTCACAAATCAACCTGCCAAGCATGTCTTTGGACCGTGGGACAAAGCCAAGGCACCTGGAGAGAACCCATGGATGCACAGGGAGAACATGCAAAGGCACCTGCCTGGCTGGGTTTTCAAACCAGGAACCTTCTTGCAGGGAGGCAATATCTCTAACCACTGCACCACTGCAGCCAACTTAACATTATCTCTTACATAAATCTTTTCATTTATCTTTTAGTACATTTGTTATTCAGGTGTAAAAAGTGAATGTAAAATCTTTTAAAAGCTCAGATCTTACCCTGTTAATTGTACGTCCTTTGTTATTGGCTGCTTCCTTCCAGATGACTCTGGTTACACAACACACAATTACTCATTAGGATTTTTTTTGCTCTGCCACTGTTAAATGTCGCTGATATTCTGGTATTAGAAACTTCTTAGTATGAGTTAGGACAGTCAACATCATGGTGTGAGGAAAATAAGTAGTTTGGCAAAATAACTTCAAGACTTTTCGGGGACATGTCATCTGTGAAGTCCTCCTTAAGTCAAAGGTCAAACAATGCAAATTAAAATATGATAAAAGTGGACTTAACAATCAGCTGACCTTGGTCCAGAAACTCAAATATGCTTTAAATTCAGATTATGTTTTGTAGATTTTGAGTTCCTTGATGTCACCCTTTGAGAGTTTTTGAGCAGGCCTATTCCAGTGCATCTTTAAGAGGGACAGATTAAAAAAGAAGAAGTGCATTTTGGAACATTGGTATTGTCTGTGTTGGACCTAGGCTTTGAAAATGAAGAGGATATGACAGACAGCGAGCTACTCTACCTACCATCAATGGATGTTTTCTCGCCAGTCCGGGAGCCAGTTTGTGGACAACATGTAACACAGAATCACATGCAAAAGAAGACTTGAGTTTTCGTTTGAATAGAGGCTTCTCTTACAGGGCTGGTGACACAGAAAAAAACATAACATTGAGCACCATTAGTTATGGATGATAATCAACTCCAACACAGTTTGAGCAGATGTCTGTCTAACATGAGTCTTGTTCTGCTGGAGGTTTCTGCCTGTTAAAGGAAGTTTGTCCCTGCTACTGTAACTTGCTAAATGCTGCAAAGTGCTCTGCTCATGGTGGATTAAGATGAGATCAGACTGAGTCCTGTCTGTAAGATGGGACTGGATCGTATCCTATCTTGTTGTAGGGTCTTTGTTAATAATATAACATAGTGTACGGTCTAGAACTGCTCTGATTGTAAAGAGTCTTCAGATAATATTTGTTGAGATATAGCGCTATATAGATACAGATTGATTGATTTATTGTTTGTTTGATTTTGAGACAGTTCAGTGTCTGTTCACCCTTGCCTTGTTCCTGGCTCAGAATTCCCCACAGTTGTCATCCATGTGTCCTCTCTTGGATTGAATTTAAGCCTACCTCTGCACGGCGTTGTAATTAGATGGAAATCTGCAACATATGGAATCACTGTCTGTCTGGTGATGAGTGTCCTCTCCAGTGAACGTTCTTCAGTTTTATTTCCCCTTTCATAAAAAGATTAAGTCATGGGGTCAGCTAAAAAGATGAGTTTAATTCAATATTCCAAAACGTGATTACTGTGGGGCGTCTTTATTCCCTCATTGCCTCCGCAAGCTGTGATTGGTGCACAAATCCCACACCTCCTCAACTCTGAATGTTTGTGGATTTTATTTTATTTTAAGGGAAAACATAACATCATGCAGAGAAGTATGTAATAATTGCTCATTCAGCTTGTGTTGCTCCATACCGCTGTGACTGCAGGGCTTCACTCCCCCTCCTCCTGATGATTGTAGTGACACACTGACATGATTCTGGCTCCCTTTCTGATTGAAACCCTGATAAATACAAGCTGTTCCTGAGCTTTGTTTCACACCATTGTTCTTGTATGTAGGTTGGATACCTGACACGCAGACTTCTCGACGTTCATGTCAAACATAAAGCCCACAGGACACGATTAGGTGTGACATTTTATAGCTTTTAGGACGTGAAGCCGAGGTGTTTTCTGGTGCTTTTGTCTTTACGCGCCATGTCTGCAGAGAGGGAACAATACCTCTGAGCCTGATTCCCAGACTGTCCTCCCAGAGTGAAGAGATACAAACCAGGAGTATTGTCCTGATGTCTCCCATAAAGCACGCTCCCTAATGGAGAAAAACCTGAGGTTGTTGTAGCTGTGTGGCTCCTTGCCAACACAAAACACTCATTCATATAAAGAATGTTTTGTGTTACATTGGTTTATCTGAACACACAACATAGAAAGAGCATCTTCTAACTTCATCTATTTGTTCTTTTTAGGATTGCACTGATGCAGCAGTTGGCTCTGTGGCCCTTACCTTTGAACTAAAAGGAACTAGGTAGTAGGAACCACTGTGGAATAGATGTGGCACAAAGGGCTCCACTGTCATTATAGCAATGATTCGTGGGCAAACCTCAGATACATTTTCAGAATGAAGCAGGCATGAAAGTGATGATAAATAAGCATCATCCCTTAAGATTTTTCTTTAAAAAAAACAAACTCAGGGAAAAAAATTATGTATAAGGAGTTTTGGAACTCAACCTAACGCCAGTCGAGCTAGTGAAAAGTAAAGAGGCGGGCCTTTAGCCTCCGCCCTAACAGCTACAGTGTTCCTGCCTATCAATCTAGTCAGCCGTGCCTCTTATTTAGGCAAAAATCATGTTTAATATCTTCAAAAATACCAATTCATACAAAAATCCACCCCTTACAGTGTGTCTTGATAAATTAATGAGGTATTCAGACATAAACAGTTTTTTGAACCAGGCAGTAAACATGTTTATTTTGTCTTCTTTGAATGGTTGTGTATGTGGTGTCCAGTGATTCTGCAGCCAGCCTGAGATGGACACTCGATGAACTGCAGCTTTAAACACATCTGCATGGACTTCATGTTTTAAGACCGGAGGTTGCCACTTGGGGCAAATACACAATGAGTGGGTTGTGGTCTTAGGGCCTGATCTACTAAGATCCCAAATAACGAGCGTTAACTTACGTGTGCAAATAATAATTTTGCACGTGCTATTTCTGGGCGCGTTGCGGGTGATCTACTAAGACTGCGTGCGCAAATGATAACGAGTGCAAAGTGGTGCGGACCGCCCTATTTTACGAGGATTTTGCGTGTGCTATCGGCTGTCACCATGGAGAGTTTGAGAGAGCAGAGTGGCCTCAAGCGATGAAGTTTGAAGCCATGGAGTTGGAGGTCTTTGTGGAGGAGGGAAATAAACACATCGGTGAACTCCAGCAGAGACATCTCAGCGTTAGAAACGTGATTTGGGAGGCCATCTGTGAAAAGGTGAATGCTGTGAGAAAAAACAGAAGATCTGCCGATGAAATAAACGCATCTACTCTACTCCAAAACGCAATCAGTGTTTTGATGGAGTTTAGAGAGCGATTTGATGAGGCTTTGTCTACCACTCTTGCTCTAGAAAAGCTTGGCGTCACTTGGATAAAGACAGTCGCCTCACTGTCCCAGGGAGCAACTTTCAAGTGAACGATTTTAATGCCTGATATCATCATCCAGCAACTGTCCCAAAGATTCACCAGCTTAAATGGAACTGGGAAAATGTTTGAGTCAATTCACCCCAACACACTGATGCAAGCACGAGATGAGGAGTTACGCAGAGCTGCCTGGCGCAGCTCAGTGAGCAATCATTCTCCAAGTTAAAACTAACTAAAAACCCCCTGATGAGCACGATGGGACAGAATAGACTGAGTGGACATGTCATGTTATTTATTGAGAATGACAGATCAAAGAAAATGGACACACAGTGCATCGTGGACAAGTCCGCAGAGCTTAAGGCTCGTCCAGACAGTGGTGAGTAGGCCGAGTACTTCATATAGATTTTTTGTTTGTACAGTCATGGCCAAAAGTTTTGAGAATGACACAAATATTACATTTTCACAAAGTCTGCTGTTTCAGTTTTTATAATGGCAATTTGCATATACTCCAGAATGTTATGAGGAGTGATCAACTCAACTGCAATTAATTGCAAAGTCCCTCTTTGCCTTGAAAATGAACTTTATCACCAAAAACACATTTCCACTGCATTTCAGCCCTGCCACAAAAGGACCAGCTAACATCATTTCAATGACACACAGGTGTCACACACATTAACACAAGTGTGGATGTTGATGAGGACAAGGCTGGCGATCAATCTGTCATGATTGAGTGACTGGACACTTTAAAAGGAAGATGGTGCATGACACCATTGTTCCTCATCTGTTAGCCATGGTTACCTGCAAGGAAACACGTGCAGCCATCATTGCATTGCACAAAAAGGGCCTAACAGGGAAGTTTATAGCAGCGAGTAAGATTGCACCTCAGTCAACCGTCTATCGAATTATCAAGAACTTCAAGGAGAGAGGTTCAATTGTTGCCAAACAGGCTCCAGGGCGCCCAAGAAAGTCCAGCCAGGACCGTCTCCTGAAGGTGTTACAGCTGCAGGATCGGGCCACCACCAGTGCAGAGCTTGCTCAGGAATGGCAGCGGGCAGGTGTGAGTGCATCTGCACGCACAGTGAGGCGAAGACTTTTGGAGGAGGGCCTGGTGTCAAGGAGGGCAGCAAAGAAGCCACTTCTCTCCAGTAAAAACATCAGGGACAGACTGATATTCTGCAGAAGGTACAGGGACTGGACTGCTGAGGACTGGGGTAAAGTCATTTTCTCTGATGAATCCCCTTTCCAATTGTTTGGGGCATCTGGAGGAAGGCTTGTTCGGAGAAGACGAGGTGAGCGCTACCATCAGTCCTGTCTCTTGCCAACAGTGAAGCATCCTGAGACCATTCATGTGTGGGGTTGCTTTTCGGTCAAGGGAGTGGGCTCTCTCACAATCTTGCCTAAAAACACAGCCATGAATAAAGAATGGTACCAGAACGTCCTCCGAGAGCAACTTCTCCCAACCATCCAAGGGCAGTTTGGTGATGAAGAATGCCTTTTCCAGCATGATGGAGCACCTTGCCATAAAGCAAAAGTCATAACAAAATGGCTCGGGGAACAAAACATTAAGATTTTGGGCCCTTGGCCAGGAAACTCCCCAGATCTTAATCCCATTGAGAACTTGTGTCAATCCTCAAGAGGCGGGTGGACAATCAAAAACCCACAAATTCTGACAAACTCCAAGCATTGATTATGCAAGAATGGACTGCCATCAGTCAGGATTTGGTCCAGAAGTTGATTGACAGCATGCCAGGGAGAATTGCAGAGGTCTTAAAAAAGAAGGGTCAACACTGCAAATATTGACTTATTGCATGAATTCTGTGTAATTCTCAATAAAAGCTTTTGATACTTATGAAATGCTTCTAATTGTATTTCATTATACCATAGAAACATCTGACAAAAACACCTAAAAACCCTGAAGCAGCAGACTTTGTGAAAATGTAATATTTGTGTCATTCTCAAAACTTTTGGCCATGACTGTATGTGAACATGTGGGCCACAGTGCCAATTTTACTAAACTTTATATCTGTTGATACAGTGACCTACTGTGCTCTCATTAGTTGAAACAGTTAAAGAGGGTGTCAGAATGATGCGGTCGCTATCCGTGGTGCTGAACTGCTTTGAATTTGTGTTGTTTTATTATTATTATTATTATTATTATTATTATTATTATTATTATTATTATTATTATTTTGTTCTCTTGGTTTGATTGACTAAGAAATGTAGTAATGCTTGTAAGCCCTGCTGTTGTGGGCATGTTGTAAAGCGATGTTACAATGAGCTTTACAGTGACCACTGCCATGTGTGCGTAACATTGTGCCAGTTTGCACCTGCCTTTCAAACGTGCTAAATATAGACACAAAAATACGGCGCACTATCAGGTTTGATAAATCACATTGCGTATGCTAAATGATTACATTTGCATCTCCTCCTCCCAGTATTTTGCGCGTTCTGATGATCTACATGTATTCTGCATATTCATGAAGGCAAACACGCTAAATGTTTTGCGAGTGCTATTTTGCTCATTTGAAAGACGTAATCCTCGGTGCTCCCGGTTAGTACGTCAGCTTTGCGTGCGCTATCAAGTTTGCACGTGTTTTTATACACGCAAACCTTTAGTAGATCGGGCCCTTAGACGGCACCATGAATTGTGCATGTCATAGCATTACCAATTATAAATTTCCTAGCACAGTTCTAAATTCTGAAACGCAAGATATTTCTCCTTTTGTATTTTATTGTGTGTTGTATGTAATATTGTATGTTCTTGTGTATTTCTGTTATTACATCTGTTTTCATGTTGATGCTCTTTTATCCTCACGTTTAATAAACTTGACTCTCGGTGTGAGACAAAAAGTCAAATGCACCTGATTGGTCCTGCAAAAACAGTAATATCTCCTAATATTTCCTATTTTACTCTATGTTGAGGTTACACTCTTCAAATATTCTTTGTAAATTTTTCACCCACTCCTATTGTTCTGGTTTGCTCGAGTGGGCTCTGAAACCAACTGAACCCAGTGAAAATATGTAACTATTAAAAACTGGAATTTCCCTCTTTTTGGAAATCCACTTCCCTTTTTTGTTCAACATTCATTATATATATATATATATATATATATATATATATATATATATATATATATATATATATATATATATATATATATATATATATATATGTGTGTGTGTGTGTTTGTGTGTGTGTGTGTGTGTGTGTGTGTTATACCATTAACACCCGTTTAAAAGCTGCAGGACTGATAGATTGTTAGAGGTTTATTCTGTGTGAAAGCATCCCAATATTTTCAGTTTATCAGGCTGTTAGCCAATAAAAGCTTTTGGCCTTGATGTTCTCCTGGATGAAACATGCTCTTATAAACCTTTTGGTGTGAAACCAACATTGTGAGGTTTGATAGCTCATCTATAAATGACCCCTGACAAACAATGTGTGAGCATCATCTAGCTATAGCCTTTAGCTCCCCTTGGACCTTTCACAACCGACTAATGGGTGTGAAAAAAATGTCCCTTAGAAATGCTCTAAAAAATGTTGATGCATTTGGTAAAAGATAGATAATGATTTGGTTTTACAACAGGTTAGGTAAACAATAGTAGATTTCCGTCTGCATCTTTCTGCTGGATTGAACTGAAATCCTTGATGATGTCCTGGATCTGGCAGCTTGATGATGAGTGTGGGGTTGTTCTCAGGTTATCCATATATGACAGCCACAGTTAATTCATGGCTCTCTGTAACAACCTGGCACCACCTCTTTACCCTTCCACAACCCTCTCCTCATCCATCTTTCTGCCTGCTACACCCCCCTGGCACTGTCTCTCTGCTCAGGACGGCTGTGGGTGTGTGAATGTTGAAATTCTTACTCTCTTATTTTATGTCTTCCCCCTTCCGATGACAAAGATCCCCTCCTCCATCCATGACCCTCCTCCTATCTACCTTCACCTCCCTGCCCCCATCCACCCTCAGCCTCTCTGTGTGAGCCTGATAGATGCTCTCCAATATCCAGCCGGCATAAATCTTCTCCGAAGTTGGCCACAAATATCTCAGCTATGCTGATTTATAGGAGCTGGCTTCCCTGTCTGTCTCAAAGAGAGGCCGCGCTGCTTGTCGGCGGCATGTAGATGGGATTGATTTCTTAATAGCGAGTCTCTTCAGAATAAGAGGGCTTTCTCCACGAGGAGCAGCAGTAAAGAGAGAGAGAGATTATTGAGTGTGTGGCTGAGCAGCACTGATGGAGAGCAAAGAGGGACTCACCTGTAAAAAAGGTCAGTGAGGCAGTAAACAGGCAGATGAGTGAGGGTAGATGGAGAGATGGAGGACACAGAGGTAGAGAGCTGAATACCATCACATCCCCCAACATGCTGCATGGTGATGCAACGTGCAGGATGAAGACTGTCTAACAAAGGAAAAAAATAGCTCTTTGATTAAATCACTTTCATCTTTATATAAAGATGGATGATGCGTCTTTGTCTCTTCCTGTTGTACAAAACTGAAGCCAAAATACCCCCTCACTGGTCGTTGACAGACGATGCAGGTGATATCACTTGGAGTCAGTCAGTAAAAAAGAGATCAGCTTGTGGAGCTACTGTATTTACGCCCACCCCTTCCTCTAACCAAAACAGAAATGTCAGAGCTCCCTCAGGTGGGTCCAGTCCACAGTAGAACAGATTATTGTAAGTTTGAAGCAGACACTCAGAGTTATGGAAATTCAATGACTTTTGTGTTAGTGTTCGTTAAATTTCCTCTCACTGTTCCTCCTCTACTCTGATAATCCGGTGCACACAGCTCTGCAGGAGCCTCATTGGTCAACACAGCTGTCAATCATAGTGTTGATAATAGAATAGAATTCTACCCGTGAGATCAAAAGCAGTGTTCTAGAATTTTGCATTTGATCCAAGAATTCCATGAGAAGTCAAAATTCTGAAAAAAAGTTGGATCTAAAAAGGACATTTAATTTGCCCCTCTCCTCTTTTCTACTTCCTACATCTTTTTATATCATCAAATAACTAATTCAAAGTAAACTAGTCAGAAACATGAACACTGCGACATAAATCTGCATGATAAGAACTAACTATAATGACAGAAACCATGTTTGGCAAACATTTATTTGACCTGTATTTGGACTTTAAAGTTTGACACGTGTTCCATCTGTTACATAGAGGAGGCAGGCTTATGAGCTATAATGCAATTGGTCCTGCATCTGGTGGAAGCAATGTTAAGTGGGTGAAATGGTCACAATATTGTAGCACTTCATACCATCACCTAATTTTGTTATCTGTCAGGAAGCTGTTTGTAAAAGTCTTATTAGGGGGAATAAGGCTGAATATAAGTTTTGACCTTTTATTTAAAGTAAATTATAATGCAGCGGCTGTAAAAAGCAATGCAGAGGTTTGATTCTGAACGCTGTTCAACTTGGTGACCTGCGACAAAATAGAACTTGGATAAAGAACTTGGACATTAAGGAGTGTATTTTGCCTGAAATGGGCAAATTAAAAGAATTAAACACAAAGGATCAGAATTGAACACTGCAGGAGACCTTGTTAAAAAATTTAAAAGGTCAATTACAAATTCCACGAAGCGCTGTAGTATGAAGCATCCATTATTCAACACAACGGAGCTTAAAATTCTATTTAAGAGAACAAGCCGACCACAATGTTAGAGTGCTATGTTAATATAATGAATTATTCTGCATAAAGGTCACTAGTTATTTATAACTCATGACCATCATTGCTGTGGCATATTAACAAATCAGCCAACAGACTTCAGATTTAGAGGGGTTTAATTATTATTTGAGGTTGAGTTTGGAGTTAACAAAATGTTTTCTGGTTGTATCAGCTTTTCTTCTCAGTAACTCTCAGGGCCTTGAACAGATATTAAATACTGATGAACACTGTGATGAAGGCTGTTCAGCTAGACCACATCTTTTCGAGCTTTTGTTTACACATTGTTTCCCCTAGATGACTGAAACTTCAATATTTTTTCTACTTTTATCTATGTGTTTGGTCTCCACCACCTCCTGAGGCAAATATCGGATGTTTTTGCCGCTAAATTACTTTCATGTTCTTCATGTATGTCTGCTTTTGGTTTATCTTACACCTCATCAGTTGACTGCTTTACATGTAGTTTTCATGAGCTACAGCTATGGCCTCGTACCTCTCTTTAAAGGGATAGTTTGATTTTTTTGAAGTGGGGTGTTATGATGTATGAGAGACCCTCTCCATAACAAAATACAGACTCTCTCCATAACAAAATACAGACTCTTGGCTCTACTGCTTTGCTGAATCTGTAACTAAGATTGGGGGTGACTCTAATGCGAAGGACCTAGAGATCATGAGTCAGAAACAACAAGCTAAAATGGGCTAAAAGCTCTGGAGACATTGAGACATTTCATTTATGCACAGTCATTTGATTTATTTGTAATATTGAAATGCTGTGAAGGTTTTTTTTTAAAACCTCAGAACAAAGAAAAACATCACTTGTAACCTCCATCGTGAGCTTTGACAGTTCACCTGTGTGTCTGTGCGATATGTGTCGAGCTCTCTGGTGCCTCATGTTAACACTGTAGTCCAGATAAGAATCCTTTCTCTCCTCAGCCTGGACTGCAGCAGATAGAGCTCAGGCTGCTCTGATAAATATAACGTCTCTGTGTTATCTGAGCTTCCACAGGACCAGGCTGGACCAGGGAGAGTCCGAGCGAAGAGAGCGGTGTGGAAAAGTGGAGATATTATGGGGGTAGGTTGGTAAAGTGGAGAACACGTATTTTTGGATTTCATGGTAATCTGTCAGTTTCACAGAGGACATCAAGGTCGGGCTACCTGACTTGGGTTGACATGGCGTCCATCACCCAGCGATGTTTGGCTCTTCTTTGGCTGAGGTTGCATCGCTAAAATCTGCTCAGAAGCACAAGATTTTTGCTGATATATTAGAGAGACATGATGCTGAAATTATATATTTTCTCATCACTGGTAAGGTGAAACATCAGTTTGAAGAATATTGTTATTTACTCCTTTGTCTTCTGCCTCCCTTTCTAATTTTATGAGAGCTTCTGTTTCTTCGGACCTATTGCTGTGGATCAGCTGTTTTCTTTCAAGGAAATCCCTAAATTAATAAAACATCTTTGCATCCTCATAGCTGTTGTGCTCAGGACTTTTAAAAGATTGAATACACAACCCAGGTGATGTAGGTGAAAGGATGCTTACGCATTCTTGTATATCTATAAAATGTATACAAGAATGTATTCAGTGCACAAACACAAGCTAGACATGTTGTTATTTGTAAGATTTCTGTGAGAGGGAATTATTGTGTCTGACAAAAGGTGGGATGTACGTTTACATCCAGCAGACTTTATATAGACCTTGGTTTCTCAATGTGTCCTCCTCTTCGCCTTCATAAGCACACACACCTACATATGAAGAATTTCTGTACTGTGATGTGGTCAGACTCCACGAATAATAATCTGAGCCTGTCAGCGGCAAAAACAAGAACTCCCAGGGAAATTGGGCAGATTACACTTCTCCCATTACAGCCCAATTTATGGCTTAGTTCTATAGATTCAATGTCTTCCTCTTTTATCAATTATCTTCTTTAAAGACACCAAGATACATAAATACAGGGACCAGGAAAAGTCTGGTTGTCATTCGGTTTTTGCTACCTTTCTAGTCAAACAATAAAAACAAAACCAAAAACAAAGCATTCACAAGATGATTACAAGAGGTCTTGTCTATCTTCCCTTGATTTTAATCCTGTGTGAATATTTCTTTGTTGTGAGACCAAAGCACGATGTCTAGTTAATAAGCTGGTTAAGTGCTGCGTAACCATTGGGTTTCCCACAGGGTGAGATTGTCTTTGTGATGGTAGATGACTTGAGTTAAGTGTTTGTTGTTAAGAGACCTTGTAACAAAGCAGACTGATGTACACTCATGTTGGATGTGAGTGGTAGGTTATGGCCTTCTTCAGCCCATGGGCGGCTGTCTTCTTTGTAAAGGAAAAGCCAACAACAATCCTGATTCCTGTGCACAAATACATCTATGGTACATATGGTGAGCACAGACAGTTACCTGCAAGTTACTGCTAACACAAAAATGCTAGTGCAATTTGACTGAGTGTAAAAACTGTGTCAGACTTCTTAGTCTAATAAGCTCAAAGACAGACAGACAGATTACTTGTCTGATATTTACATGAACAAATCTCCAAAAGGCTCCAACACCACAAACACGGCCCAGAGGTTAAATTCAGACACATAGCAGACAGATAGCAGCTCCCACCTGTCGGTCAAATAGGCCACGCTCCTGATTCTACCTCTTTTTAATCCTTAATCTAATTTAAACAGGTGAGCTGTAATGGTCGTCCCTGATGTCGCTTTTGCCATCTAGAATTAATCACTGTTGTTATTTGTCTTTTATCAATAGGAGCTATTGTTATAGGGTTTCAGCCAATCAGAATCAAGTATTTAACACAGACAGGTAATAATCTAATGTAAACAGGTGACTTGCATATAAATTCAGCCCGTACAGTAATCATGAATAGAAAAATTAGCTATAGAAACCCAAGCTGTTTTTGTACCAGGCTGTAAACATGTTAATTTCTGCTGTGACATTTGAACATGGGGCTCTATGGGGACTGACTCGTTGCAGGAGACACACTCTAGTGGACACGAGGGGGACTGAATTTTGTTTGCACCTCAAGGTTGACTTGATTTCTAAACGATTTTTTTCCAGTCAGCTTTCCCCCTGTTTCAATAAAGAACCACAACTTTTACTGATATGTCAGCCAAAACATAAATAGAAAAAAGGTGGTTTGAGTTTGAATAATATAGAGCCAGTGTTCAGGTGTTTTGATGCTTTTCTTCAAACATAGTCTAAAAATCTTCTCAGGGACATGAGAGGATTAAAGGGAAGATCTTGTGATAGGGAACCATCTCTCTTTCATCGTTTGCAGCAGATAAAGAATGACGTACTATTCATTTCTATTTGTGCATATTCAGATCCAGCAGTCACGCTCCGATGAAAAGCTGCACAGGAATTGTTTATGGAAGCTTCTCCTGGATGAAATCCATTGGTGATATGAAAAGATTTTGTGTGTGTTTGTGTTGTGTGTATTTAGGTATGCTAGCGTGTGTTTGTGTATTCATGCACGTGAGTTTACACAGCTGTTGGATCCTCAGCACCAGCATAGACATGTATTGTTTGTCCTATTGGCAATGAAAGGCTCTATGATAACAATTGTCCTGTTAGATTGCTGCACTAAAGCAGCAAAAAAGATTTCCTCTTCTTTGTCAAACATTCACATGATCGTCATTATGGATGTGTCTGCTGAATGCAAACAAATTACTTCGAGAAGTGTGGACACATTACAAACAACTGTTGCTGATGATAAGGGCAAAACAAAAGGTTTTCACCACAAACCAAACCACAGCCGTTTTATCACTGCTGGGCCTATTTTAGAGGATTTTTATTTTGAATGAAAAGAGATATCTCTGTGGATTCTGGATGAACCACAGATGAAACTCGACGGTCTCCTGAGACAGAGCAGCAGATAAAGAGAGGAGGTAGCAGGGATCTGAGAGCTCAAGGCCAGAAAAGACTAACTAATTAGATAAGAGTGTGCTGCACTGAGAAAAAACTTCTTCATCTAATCAAGAGAGCAAGCAAAAGAAGGAAATCAGTGATATCAGGAGGGCTGTAATGTTGTAAACGGACAATAACCCACACATCATCAGGTTCCATAGGCAAAAAACAAACACACAGCTCCACCCACAGCCTCCTGTTGTCACTTTGCTGTTGCCTAGATCAACCATGGGCTAGCTATCATCACACAAGCATTATCAACCTCTATACCCAATGGCTATCATCAGTTTATCCTGGGAGAGTGACAGGTGCACCCAGCGATAAGTGATAAACAACATCTAGCTAAAAGTTCCTTTTCAGAAGTACAGAAAAATTCTTCCCTTCAGATATGTCTGCAAAATAAACTGTCATTTCTTGGTTCATTACATCCCCCAGAGGAGCGCCCGTCCATCTGTTTGTGGTGAGTCTCAGTTTCATTGTAAACAGTAAGTTCCACAGAGGCTTCACTCTAGCTCCCCTCAGCAGTACCTGAAATAGAAACTGATTTTCTTGTAAGTAATGAGTCTTAACTTTGCTGAAATAACAACATCATGATGCAGATTAGTCAAAAGTCAAAAGTCAAGCTTTGTCAGGTCTGTCTTTTTTTTGTTGAATGGGGGTCTATGAAAGAGGGTTAGAGACACTGATGTTTTTAGGTCTGACCTTCTTCACGGAATGTTCCATTTGATCTCAGCATTCGGAGATCAAAGAAGGAACTGTTCTAGAATTCTGTCTTTGATCTCAGAATTCAAGAACACCAGATGCCCACCCTGATAGTGGGATCCATCATTTCTGATGCATTCCATGAAGTCAGGAAATCTAAATGCTGATTGTCTTTAGTGACACAGCATCAAGCAGATTTGTGTCTCAGTGTAAATGTTTGATCTAGAACAGATTGTCAGCTGCTCTTGATGCAGATATCTGTTTATAGAGAGAAATAAACTGTCCTCAGATGGAGTTAGGATGTCATTATGCTGTATTGTGTTCCTCCTGCTTTTGCTCTCCATACAGTTTTTCCTTTTTTTTCAGCTGAAGAGAGACAGGAGATGTGGGAAGTAGAGAGTGGGGTAAGGCATGCAGGAAATGGTCGACCGGCCGGTAATCGAACCAGTGACCCCTGTGATGAGGACTGTGGCCTCTGCATGGGGGGGGGGGGCTTAGGCCGCTAGGCCACCAGCGCCCCCACAGTTTTTCCTGTTGACACCTGATTGGTCGATACTACTCAGACTACAAGATTCTACTACACTTTTGTATTGAGGTTACAGCCTTCTAATTTTCTGATGTAAATGTAATCAGAAACACACATGTAGTTCTCAGAGAAGCACTCTAGTTGTACTTGGCCCAGACAAGCAACACAAATGAGTTCTGGAAACAGACATAAGCCGTCTGTAAGATCTGGAGGAGGTTAAAGGTCAAAGGTAGTGAGTTAGAGGACGACCTGAAGAGGATAAAGGAGGGTGTTCACATCTGACACCAGAGATCAGAGGTTCCCTGCTCCATGTTACACTTCTCAAAAAGCATCTTCATCTGATTCTCTCTATTGTTTTCTACTCAAGATGCTGAAAAAGATTTCCTGTCAAAATGGAAAATCTCATACATACACTGCCAACAGTTTCCTGCTGCAGCACAAGATGAAGAGGATGAGGAACGCATGCCAGCAGCTTCCTTAGCCTCTCTAACACCCCTCCCTCTTTAAAGCAGCTGATTAACCCACAGAGCTGTCTAATATATGTGACTCTGCCCTGACTCCTCTTTGAGGGGGAGTCAGGGCTTTAAGGGGTCAGCCCACTCTATAACGGTGAGTCTGTACACTTAGAAGTCAGAGTTCAGGTATCACACAGAGGGCGAGGGACTCCCGTGTTGTCCCCTCTGCACGTGCAGGGCAGCACACTGAGCAGAGTGATGACATGACTGAGGGGAGAGTTTGACGCAAATCAATCATGACAGCACAGGAAAGAAAATATCAAAATAAGAGCTCTGCTTTGTCCAGAACATTCCCTCTAGACATAACTGAGCTAATTTTAACAACAACAATATACGTCTGAGCATTTTCACATATGACTTAAGTTCCTGAGATACAGAAGTCCTCTTGTATCATAATTTAGGTTTTTCTGTTTGCGTAAAAACAATGCGGCTAAATCATTAGTTTAAGTTAAGCATGCTAAATCGGCAGGCTACAGTCATATTCATATTCCTGGCCAGCAATATAAGCAACGGCAGCGGAGAAGGTGAGTTCAACTGTAAGTCACCTGTCAAAGAAACAAAGAAACTTAAACCATGAGCGATGGTGATGATAGCAGTAGTATTAAAAGTTTTGACATTTGCCTAATTTTGCTTTGCGTTGGGGTCTTGTCTCACCCTGTCTGGATTCCATTTCCCATACCCACCTGCTTAACATACATTATCCCTTACTTGATAAGCTATGCTCATGTCTGTTCTACAGGAAAATGCTCAATTAGTATGGAGAAAAGATGAAGAATGCAGTAAGCAGTTCATTATTCATGAACCAGAAAGAAAGGGAGACAAAGAAACAGA
This sequence comes from Notolabrus celidotus, assembly GCF_009762535.1. Taxonomy (NCBI): domain Eukaryota; kingdom Metazoa; phylum Chordata; class Actinopteri; order Labriformes; family Labridae; genus Notolabrus; species Notolabrus celidotus. The sequence goes on along the minus strand of NC_048282.1, from coordinate 12,009,816 downwards.
GAGAATGGACGTTAGCGTGGAAGACGCTAACACCTGAAGGATCAGAAGCCCTTGGAGAGCAATGGTTAAGAGGGCAAGCAGCATGTGAATAAAAACAGTGATTGTCAACACTCACAGGAGCAGAACAAGCACAGATAAGTGTGGTTAAAGTGATCTTAAAGATCAGCCGTGCAGTGCTCAAACACTGCCCCCTCTGATGGAGCAAAAAGGGACATAAGTATGATATTCCCTCTGGGTCAAACTCAGACAAGTAGAGAGTTTCTTTCTTTTGATATACAGTGGGGCAAAACAGTATTTAGTCAGCCACTGATTCTGCAAGTTCTCCCACTTAGAAAGATGAGAGAGGTCTGTAATTTTCATCAGAGGTACACTTCAACTATGAGAGACAAAATGAGAAAAAAAATCCAGGAAATCACATTGTAGAATTTTAAAGAATTTATTTGTAAATTATGGTGGAAAATAAGTATTTGGTCACCCACAAACAAGCAAGATTTCTGGCACTCACAGACCTGCAACTTCTTCTTTAAGAGGCTCTTCTGTCCTCCACTCGTTACCTGTATTAATGGCACCTGTTTGAACTCGTTCTCTGTATAGAAGACACCTGTCCACAGCCTCAAACAGTCAGACTCCAAACTCAACCATGGCCAAGTCCAAAGAGCTGTCGAAGGACACCAGGAAGAAAATTGTGGACCTGCACCAGGCTGGCAAGCAGGTTGGTGTCAATAAATCAACTGTGGGAGCAATTGTAAGAAAATGGGAGACATACAAGACCATTGATAATCTCCCTTGATCTGGGGTCCCACGCAAGATCTCATCCCGTGGGGTCAAAATGATCATGAGAACGGTGAGAAAAATCCCAGATCTACACGGAGGGACCTGATGAATGACCTGCAGAGAGCTGGGACCAAAGTAACAAAGGCTACCATCAGTAACACACTAGACCGAGAGGGACTCAAATCCTGCAGCACCAGGCGTGTCCCCCTGCTTAAGCCAGTACATGTACAGGCCTGTCTGAAGTTTGCCAGAGAGCATATGGATGATCCAGAAGAGGATTGGGAGAATATCATGTGGTCAGATGAAACCAAAATAGAACTTTTTGGTAAAAACTCAACTGGTCGTGTTTGGAGGAAGAAGAATGCTGAGTTGCATCCCAAGAACACCATACCTACTGTGAAGCATGGGGGTGGAAACCTCATGCTTTGGGGCTGTTTTTCTGCAAAGGGGACAGGACAACTGATCCGTGTTAAGGGAAGAATGAACGGGGCCCTGTATCGTGAGATTTTAAGCCAAAACCTCCTTCCATCAGTGAGAGCATTGAAGATGGAACATGGCTGGGTCTTCCAGCATGACAATGATCCCAAACACACTGCTCGGGCAACGAAGGAGTGGCTCCGTAAAAAGCATTTCAAGGTCCTGGAGTGGCCTAGCCAGTCTCCAGACCTCAACCCCATAGAAAATTTGTGGAGGGAGTTGAAAGTCCGTGTTGCCCAGCGACAGCCCCAAAACATCACTGCTCTAGAGGAGATCTGCATGGAGGAATGGGCCAAAATACCAGCTACAGTGTATGCAAACCAAGCGGCAACCTCCGGTCTAAAAATATGAGTCAATGCGGAAGTGTTAAAAGCTGCAGTTCATCGAGGATCCGCTTGAGGCTGGCTCCAGAAGTACTGGAAGTCACATACACATGAATGGGAAAAAAACGATCTTTGCAGCATCAATAAACATGTTTACAGCCTGGTACAAAAGATGAGTGTAGTCTGAATAGCTCATTTCTCGATGTCCTCTCACTGTGAGGGGGGTGAATTTTTTTCTAATGCGGCAATTTCGAAGATGTTGAGATTACTAGTCTTCCAATGAGAGACACAGCTGCCGGCAGGAACACTGCAGCTGTTGGCTAGGAGGCTCAAAGCCCGCCTCTTTACGTCACACTGGCTCGACAGAAGCAATATGGCTGCCGATTGGCTTCAAAACAGCGTTCAGAAACAGATGGGTGACGTCACAGATACTACGTCCATATTTTTTACAGTCTATGGTGCAAACCTGGTGAAGACTTACAGGAAACGTTTGACCTCTGTCATTGACAACAAAGGTTATGTTACAAAGTATTGAGTTGAACTTCTGTTATTGACCAAATACTAATTTTCCACCATAATTTACTAATAAATTCTTTAAAAATCCTACAATGTGATTTCCTGGATTTTTTTTTTCTCATTTTGTCTCTCATAGTTGAAGTGTACCTCTGATGAAAATTACAGACCTCTCTTATCTTTCTAAGTGGGAGAACTTGCAAAATCAGTGGCTGACTAAATACTTTTTTGCCCCACTGTAACTATAATGAGATTTTCTTTTAACATCAACCGCATCTACCAAATGTTTTTCTGGCATGGAAGTTTGACCACATGTTGCAAAACATCACAAGAGGCATTGGGAAACTCAACTGTGGATCACATATCTGTGACTCAAAGTGAGTAGATGCTTGGAATTTCGGCAGATGTGTCAGAGCAAAGGCTCACGGGACTGTTCATGTCCGTTTAAACAGTGTGTTAGCAGCATTATAACTGTTGCGTGTTACTCAGTTGTCAATCCTTGAAAGTTTTGCATGACAAATTTCATTTTCAGTGCAGGAGAGAGAAGGAGAGAGTTTGGTTGACAAGTGTGACACCGCAAGTAAAGTTGTGCTCCTGTTGCAGTTTGAACAGGAGGTGGTTCTTTGATGGAGATCCTGCACTGACATACCAGCTCACCATATTATGAACACTTCACCTGTGTGAGAGACTTAAAAGAAACATTTACCTGTAAAAGGTCCCATTTTACAGCAGAATGAAATACGTGTACAGACCAGTAAATAAAGCAAGTCTAATTTCTGTAGTACATTTCTTTAATTGTAAAAGCTACACAAGAGTGATTTTTTTATAACTCTTTGGTAGATGATATTAAGGCAAAGAGTTGTGCATAAATTAGCAAAATTAAAGGCATCATTGATCCACAGACAGTCGTGTTGTTGCTGTTTTAGAGGATGTTGAAGGCTGTCCTCAGCTCCACCTCTTTGCCTGTGAGGTTGATCAAAAGTCTGGCTTTGTCAGAATTTCCAAGATGGCATCTGCCATCTTTGGGCCTCATGACAGCTGCGGGAACCAATGAGTGAAGTCACTGAGACCACAGACGTGTTTCACACTGTCCCTTTTTACAACTTCTACTTGGGTCTCCTCGCATACACCCATGATGGTGTGTTCCTCAAATGTGAAATACTTCGTTGATTATGTATATATATTTGGGTATAACGTGGTACATGGTGTTGGATCATTTAAATGTTATCCCAACATTTGCAGGTGTGTGTGTAAAGATACTCCTTGTAAGCGTGTGTTTGTAGGGTGTGCGTGTAGACTCCTCTCTGTCTCCCTGAGCTGCTGTGGATTTCCCATTGAGCGTCAGAGGAACTGGATTAAGGACAAGAGTAGATTAGAGCAGCGAGGAGGACGAGGGTAGGATGTTGGGGTCAAAGGAAACAAGCCAGTCATGTAACTCTGAGCTAACACACAGGAGCTTTCATTTAAAGTAACTCTTATATAAACTCCAACCAAAAACATGCTGTGAGATTTATCATGTTGTAAACAAACACGCAAACAGCTGAATGATTCCTCTCAGGTTAACTGTGGCTTTACCCACACACACGCACAGAGACAGATCTGTGAGATGCTCTGCAGTGAGAGGCCGGCGTTCATTCATTGAGGAGCAGATAAGAGGAACAGACGGGGTGATGGACACTCAGACAGACAGACAGACAGACAGACAGACAGACAGAGATGAGACAGTGTGTGAGAGACAGACTGTTTAGATTCAGTGATATACTGCTGGCTGCTCTCAGGGGAGAGATTTTCTTCAAAGCCTGCTGCTCTGTCTGCTCTGTTTGTACTCAGACTGCTGCTGCTGCTGCTCTCACACTCATTCAACAAACAGCTTTTATCTGAGATTTACACACTGAGCGCTGCGGCTTCTTCAGCCATGCATGAACACAAGTTTGCATTCTGAACGACTATTGTCTTTTACACACAATCTACAGCTGCAGTCTGCTGATGGAGCCTGATCATCACACTGCATCACTCGCTCAGATAAATAAGGTGACTTTACTGTTGTGCCCAGATTCTCATGTTGGATTAAAATGAATGTTAAGTGTCGATGCGAATTTCCATACCTTCAAAGGGTTATTCTGTTGATTCCAGGCCATGGTTCCCATAGCAAAGTAATGAATGGCAATCCTTATGTTAGCATCTGGACATCCTCAGAGTGAGGATGGTTCAACCCCAATAGATGAAATCATTCCAACACTACTGTGAAAGTTTTAACTGCAATCTTTTCCTGTTGGAGGATGTTAAGCGGATACGTATTCAGGAGAAAATGATAAACCATTGTTGGGTTTCACCGTTTATTTTCATGAAAACTGTGTTTTGGATCCTGTGAAACAGTGACGTCACATCCTCATTTGCAGATGCGTATTACATTCTCATTCAAACAGCCAGGACTCTGGGCTGCTGACTCTAGGCTTATTACTGCACCTCCAGCAGAGTGTAGATTTGCTTCACCATTATGTGGCCATTAGAGATGCATAACTTACATGTATAATTTTCTGTTTAAGAAACTGATCTAATGTAGATAAGTTCATGGACATTGAAAATAGTTTTAGTGACATAAAGAAGTTAATTCATTGTTAAATGTCATAATAACAACTGTCAAATTTGTGAAAGGTTAAAAATGATAAAAAGTTAAAAAATAGAGTCCTTTAAAAGAGGTAGAAACTCTTAAATAATAGGTTTAAAACTCTTAATATGTCATAAATATCTGTTAAAGTTCTTTATCTGTGATCTACATGTCTAGTCTCTTAGAGATGATGCTCATGATTGATTAGTAATGCCTCCCATGACGGGAAGTGGGCTCTCCCAAATACGATGGCTCATCTCAATGAAGCTTCTAGAGAGGAAGCATCATGCCCAAGTTTTATTTACATATACAGTGGATAGAAAAAGTCTACATGCCCCTGTTAAAATGCCAGGTTTTGTGATGTAAAAAAAATGAGACCAAGGTAAATCATGTCAGAACTTTTTCCACCTTTAATGTGGCCTATAACATGAACAATTCAATTGAAAACAAAATTCAAATCTTTTAGGGGGAAGAATAAAAAATAAAAACCTAAAATAATGTGGTTGCATAAGTGTACACACCCTCTTATAAATGGGGATGTGGCTGTGTTCAGAATGAACCAATCACATTCAAACTCATGACAAATAGTAGTCAGTATACACCTGTCATAATTTAAAGTGACGTTGATTAATCCCAATAAGCTGTTCTCGGAGGATTTTCATGACATTTCCTCAGTTGCATCTTACAGCAGAAGCCATGGTCCACAGAGAGCTTCCAAAGCAGCAGAGGTATCTCATAGTTGAAAGGTATCAGTCAGGAGAAGGGTACAAAACATGTTCCAAGGCATTAGATATACCATGGACCACAGTGAAGACAGTCATCATCAAGTGGAAAATATGGAACAACAGTGACATTACCAAGAACTGGACATCCCTCCAAAACTGATGAAAAGACGAGAAGAAAACTGGTAAGGGAGGCTTCCAAGAGGCCTACAGCAACATTAAAGGATCTGCATGGATTTTTGACCAGTACTGGTTGTGTACTACATGTGACAACATCTCTCCTGCTCTTCATATGTTTCGGCTATGGGTAGGGTGGCAAGATGGAAACCTTTTCTTATGAAGAAAAACATCCAAGCCCGGCAACATGTATCAAAAACACACATGAAGTGTCCAAAAAGCATGTGGCAAATGTTTAATGGTCTGATGAAACCAAGGTTGAACTTTTTGGCCATTATTCATAAAGGTATGTTCGTCATAAAAACAACACTGCACATCACATAAAGAACACCAGACCCACAGAGAAGCCCCTTTTCAGGGCACAACACATGCATCAATAACATGCACTCTGTTGAAGAATATCTTTATGCACAGGCCCGTTGTGTTCTGCTGTGTTTTTTTGTGACAAAGTTATACCCCTGACTACTGGCTCGACATGCATACGTTTTTGCAGACCTGTGCGCACGCAGATAAGTTTTACAACATTTTAAACTCAAGGAAAAGGCTTTGTTCTCAATAGGACAGTCCTCATCTAGACAAGGCCCTAGATCCATATTATCAGTACCGACATCATTGCAGAAAAGAAGACACAAAGAGGGCATTGGTGAAGAGAAAGTGGACAAGCCAGAGGTTGGACAAGATGTTGGACGTGCCAGCTCCAGCTGCTACAACTGTTACTATCTGTCTCCCCATTGTCATCTCTCTCTCTTCATCTCCCTCTATCCCTCTCTCCAACACGGTCTCAGCAGATGTCTGTCTAACATGAGTCTGGTTCTGGTCGAGGTTTCTGCCTCTAAAAAGGAAGTTAGAAGAAATTTGTTGGGATTTGGCGCTATATAAATAAAGAATGATTGATTGATTGACAAGATGACTTTTTGACTTGTTGTTATATGTAAGACAGAACACTGCACCACAGAACTTTTGGGACCCAAGAACACAGAATACCTTTTCTTTTGGATAATCTTGAATTCATTGTACTGTTAATCAGTGTACTGTATACTAGTACATTATAGACTGACATACTCTTGCTTTGCTGCATTAAAGTTTATATCTTGTCAGGTTTTGCTCTACAACAGGACTGATGTTTAACCCTGCCTACAAACCTCTGATAAACAACAACAGCATAACAGCAGGCCTCTTTGTAAAATATATGACAAGTGGTCCAACAGCAGTTTTATTCTGATGATAAAATGGCAGAATCAGATTTAAGCTGAGGAACGAGCAGCACTGGTACACGACATTAACCCATGTATGGAGAGCTTAGTGACTAAACAGCCCACAGCTGTACACATCCTCCATCTTTCTGCATATTGTGGGAATGAGCTGAATGAACATGTTATTTCCTCAGGGAGCTGGCAGTGTTTAGAATGTATTAAGGATGAGTGAGTGGAGGCTGTCACTGGTGCTTTTGTGTGGAAGTGGTTCAGATGTCTGTTCCTCTTAAGGATCTATTCCAGGATACATAGGTGTTTTTTTTTTCTGTGCTGTGTTTCACGTATCTGTTTGTTCACTTGATACAGTAACTTGTCTCTTTTCTGTGGCACACTTGATGTTTTTTTCACCGCTTCCTGGCAGGAATGCTCACTGTCTCTGGGGCCGTCCCAGTGAATTGTGGGTCAGACAAAACAGGACTGGGCCACGTCTGTTACAAAGCCCTGCTGGGCAAGGCGCAGTGCCATCACATGGCTCGACTGTCAGTTTCTCTCGCTCTGCTCAGCGGGGCCAGATGGACACACTGCAAAAAGACTGCAGAGCTAGCAAGTGATTTTATTTGTGCACAGATAAATATATAGCCGTTTTTCATATGGATCACCAAAATCTTGCAGGTTAGTAGTTTTCTTTTAACCATGTGCAGATGCCAGAGCTGCTTCCTGCACTAAATCTCGAGCCATTTCAAGCATTTCCCCTCGACTGAAACAATAGTTTGCAGCTGGCTTCACCATTATCATATCTCTTTAACCTGCTTGAGATATTTTGGAAAACAATGACCACAGCTATGTTCACACAGATAATCTAAATTAGAAACAGAAAAAGGCCGACACATCTGCACAAAGTTCAGCTAACTGAAAGGATCTGGAAAACTCATGACCGTCACACTGTTCTCAAAGAAAGTCCCGGACAAGGTAAGCTTAGATTCTAATTCGTGTTAAATGATTATTAGAATTATACTCGAATGGAGCATAAACTTATCTGGTGGTCTGTTAGTCCATAAGGAGCATAGGTAGACAGATGATTTGGCTTTAACACCACAAACACTAGATAAGTTCAGGGACTAAATGAGCTGAGGGGACACCTAGCAGACAGCTAGCAGCTCCTACCTGTCACTTAAAGATGCCACGCCCCAAATTCTACAGCCCTTTAATCCTTAATCTGATTTTAATCTAACAGGTGAGTTGATTTAAATTCAGATGTACAGATGTCATGAATAGAGAAATTAGCTATAGATACCCAAACTGTTTTTGTACCTGGCTGTAAACTTTAAACCAGATCACTGATTAACCATCCTTCTTATTATCTTCTCTTCTGCAAGATTTATGCTTCTGTCCATTGAAAAACTGACCAAATATCAAAATTTGTAATCCCATCAGGTAGAAATCCAGAAGTTCTTTCTATGGGAACGAACAAAACCAGCAATGAGTCAGCACAATGCTTTATGTGATTGTTTAACCCGCTGATAGATAATTTTGGTCACAAAATGCTGCATTATCACAGCTTCTTATGAGTGTAAAGGATATGAAAACACAAGTATTTTGGGGTATTCTGGATGTTTTATGTGGGCCACTGACACACAGCTGCCTCGTGCTGCTTCAAAGGCATGTTTCCTATTTGCAAAATTATTTCCTGTTTGCAAGAAGATTTCTTAGAATATATAATATTACCCTCAGATAAATGTATTCTAAGTAAACTAGGAGGATCTGCAGGTGCAGTAAGATTCTCCAGCAGACTGTTACTGCATTTTTTGCAGTGCATGAAGCGATTTCCTCGCTCCTCCCTCGGGGTTTGCTGGGGGTCTCTCTGGAAGCTGTGTCTTCTCCTCCTGACAAACTTTGCAGCATCTGCGTCTGGACATCATGAGCAGAGCCATCAGTGAGCCAGCAGTCCCTCAGGCTGCAGGGTGGCTGAGGGTCACTCGTTCTGCCCCGCCATACTCTGAGCTCCAGCTCTTCTCTGTCACAAACGACCCCCCTCTTCCTCCCTCTCCTCCCCTCCCCCTGAATCTTGGAGCTCTTCCAGCCTGCAGGCGAGGAGGCTGTGATGAGAGGAGGAGAGAGAGGGAGGAGGAGGGTGAGGGGGTTGAATGGATATTCTGGCTCTGATCCAGACGTTTGCTCTGGAGGAGGAGGAGGAGGAGGAGGAGGAGGAGGAGGAGGAGGAGGAAGGCTGTGTTTTTTTCTATGGCTCTGTTGTCACAGACTGTGAAAGGATGGAAGTCAATGCAGGCAGGCGGCACTGAGGATGGACACGAAGTGTATAGTTTCAAAGTTTCATTTTATAAATTTAGGATTTTGCTAATTTAATCTTTGGCATGAATATCTGTAATGTTTATCATCACAGTGTCTCCTTTGGAGTGATAGGGCATCATGGACTGATATTATTACTGTTATCTTCCATATATTCATTACACTATGACATTCTCAAACTATTCATGGGTTAATATTTATGTAGTAAAGTGTTTTTTTTTACTTATTGATAGATGTACGTATGCAAAAGCAAGTTGTGAGCATTTTCTAAAGAAATGAATTACTTTCAGACACAAACAAAGGCTCCACCCAGTGTTTTGTGACAATATTACATGTTAATTCCTTGAACTATATAAAATGTTGTATAACATGACAGCTCCCCCAAAGCGAAGACAAAACACTTGGAGCTCCCACTGACTGTCTGCATTAAAGCTCATAAGCCCCGCCTCCTCCATGTTAACAGATGAGACATTAGTCAAACTCAAAATTTTCAAATAAATGTTCCTCCTACATGGTTTCTGTCATTATATTTAGTTCTTATCATGCTGATTTATGTCACAGTGTTCATGTTTCTGACTAGTTTACTTTGAATTAGTTATTTAATGCTATAAAAAGTATCCAAATGTATCCAACTTTTCTTCAGAATTTTGACCTTCTGAGATCAATGGCAGAATTCGATTCCATTATCAACACCATGATTGACAGCTGTGTTGACCAATGAGGCTCCTGCAGCGCTGTGTGCACTAGTTTATCATAATAGAGGAGGAAAGGTGAGAGGAAACGTAACACTAAAACAAGATTCATTGAACTTTCTCTAACTGTGAGTGACTGCTTCAAATCCACACAAGAATCTGTGACACTGAGGACTGGACCCACCTGAGGGAGTGGCTACGCTTTAGCAGCAGGGTAAATGAGGGTTTTGGTTGGGCAGGGTCAACTCTTTTGGGCTAAATTTGAAATCATAAATATTATAGGTGTTCAATATCAACCATCAGATGTTATGCCGTGTGGGGGAACCTCGAGAACAGCTGAGCATGCACTCTGTGGATTGTCTCCTGGAGAGAAAGTATAGGCGGGAATCAGGAAGCTATCTGACTTAAGAAAGAATCACATTAAACTCAGCCATGGTGATGATAATAACGTGAAGCACAAGCTGCAACAACATGGGTCCTGAAAAAAACATACCACAATCAAATTGACAAGGAGAAGAGCTGAACAAAATTTGCTACCAGGGGGCTAACCAGCTAACCATGTTAAGCTTGGAAATCATCCTGATGCCTGCCATGTTTGCTTGGTCCAAAGTCACGTTTGACCCTGAGAGATTTTGGTAGATTTTCTGTGTCATTATTTGACGTCATGTGTTAACCTTTAAGTTTAGATAAGGCATTTACATGACTTAGGTACAACAGGGAGATGGAGGAGGCTTGCCATCCATCATTACATAAAGGAAACGGCTAATACAGATAGTGGTTTTTTTTTAAAAACAAACAGAATAAACATTTTGAATTTCTGCTGCAGAGGTAAGAGCCACTTTAGACCAGAAAAAACACCATGAAACCAACACTTATCTTCCTGTCCCCTTGTGCTCAACAAAAAAAGCCTTCTTTCACTTCTGTTGTAAGAGAGAACGCATTGTTACGATGTTGACAATGTGCAGTAAAGGCGCAAGCAATTCCTTTAAACTACAGGTGTTCACATGTTGTTTTTCAAGGCTGCGTTCCAAACAAACTGTCACACACCTTCTTTAAACCGGCTCCACATTGCGTTGTGTGAGCATGCCAACATTTCTGCTTTGTTTCATGAAAGGAGCAGATGCTTTCATGCAGATCTCTGAAGGGCCATCACACAGGAGGACGAGACGCAGGACAGAAATTGGATAAAATTGTTGCTGCTCAAGAAGCAACAACAACAACAAAAAAGAATCAGTATGGTTTTTAAAAGGAGAATAAATCACAGTGATGGAGAAATGGCTGAGCCACATTGCTCTCATTTTCTTGTTTTATTCAGCCTCCGTCTGTCTCTGCTGGTGAGCTCCACCTACGTACTGCAGAGACAAATGAAAGGAAGAGAGGCAGAAAGAGATAGAGAGACATCTGTTGGCTCCTATTGTGTCTAGATGATTGCCCCCTCACTGCCGCCAACACACAAAACCCCACACATCACACAACAAACACACAAACCCACACTGCTCATGTCTTTGCATGAAGTCTGGAGAGCTGAACTGGCAGGGCTGCAGTCGTATGTGTGCTCTTTACAAAGACACTCCCAGGGCAGCTCTCCTGTAAGAAGAATCAAAAGCAGAGCCAGCACAACAAAATAACAAAGGCCTGTTTGTAACAGAGTTTCTGCAGCCTCGCACTAACCACACACATGTGAACAAACACATTCATGGACACTGTGAGAGTACTCTGTTTCAGAAAACTCTGAGGTGTTTTATTAGGTCAAACTTAGGCCTCAATAGCTATCAAATATCAAATCAAAATATACGTATTCATACTTATTTGCTGCAATTTTGGCTTAGTGGATCAATTCGTGTAAGCTAAGCCATGGTTGGAGCTTCTTCATTCAGTAGATGAGGTATGATCCAAGAGGCAACCTCTGGTCTTAAAATATGAAGCCAATGCGGAAGAGCTACAAACTGTAGTTCCTCGAGTGTCCACAAGAGGCTGGCTGCAGAAACACCAATAACAATATATACACACCCATTCAAAACATACAGCAGAAATAAACTTATTTGCAGCCTGGTACAAAAAATGGTTTAGGTCTATATAGCTCATTTCTCTATCGTCACTGTACACTGTACGGGTGTGAATTTTTTTATAACTTGTTATTTTTGAAGATATTATACTTACGGGTTTTGCCTAAATAATGGCTGGCTGACTTGATTGACAGACAGGAACAATGTTGCTGTTAGCGAGGAGGCTCAAAGCCCACCTCTTTACCTCACACTAGCTCGGAAGAAGTTTGGTTGAATTCAGAATTTCCACTATGGTACCCACCAATGATAGGCCTCAAAACAGGGCTTCAGGAACAAATGGATGACATCATGGATGTCATGTCTATTTATTATTCATTCTATGGTATGATCAAATACGAATGAAAAGTGGGCTAATGATAATGAACCACAAGATGTCAGAGACATATTTAAGAATATCCAGGTGATGGTGTTTATAAAATGCGACCGGTGTTCTGTTGAGAAATGCTACCATATGACACAAGAGCAGAGGCAATCTCTTTGCATGACTTGTTAGTGTGTCTGGTTACACACAGGGGTAACTGTGCTGTAAGAATAAGGCGAGCTTGTTTTGGGACCATTTTAGGCGTGTCGATCTGTGTTTGAAAGGATTCACATGTCTGACTCGTTATTTGTTCAGTTAGCGCTGGGTAATAATGCTGCAGGGCAACACGCAGGCTGACATTTGCACATCACTGTGCCATATGGTGTCAGTGGCACTAATCAAGGCCACAAACTGGAACTGGTTCCTGTCCTGTGGCACTGCTGCCTCTGCCTGCTTCAACATCATCTGTGTTGTCCCAGTCCCCTCACCCTTCCTCTCTCTGCAGAGCAGACAAATCCCGACATTGTGTTTTTACACACTCGATTGAACTGAACATCGCCTCTCTGAAATCTCTGAGTTCAATCTTATCTTAACAAGGCAGGTATCCACACAGACACCTGCTGAGAGCTGTGTTTGAGTGGAATGCACACATTTCAGGGTTCTTATAGAACAGGTTTTCAAGCTCGACTGCAGACTGCGAGGAATGAGTCTTTATGTGATCTGACTGTTCATCATCAGAAGTCTCAACAGACAGACAGCTTCAATAACCCTCAGGCTTTGGTTTGTCATTTAGTTTTTCCTTTAGCTAACCAATCTTTTACACCACCAGCACCTTTAGCCAAGACCTTTAAGTGACTATTTAACAAACCCTGGTAGTCTTCTCTGGACAAGAAAACCATTAAGAGGTGACACAAACGTAGGCCATATAGCTGGTTTATAGCACTGATTTTAATATAAGCTTATTCTGTGACGTGCTGATTATTAAGATAATATTTTGAATTTGAAAAAGCCTTATCTGAAACATTACCAATTTTCTATTGTGTTCAAATTACAGAGAAGTGAGTTTATTCTAGATTCATAGAGCTCTGTTGAGCCAGATTTCAGCCCACTTTGGTGCGACTTGTTAGTTACAGTGAAACTGAGACTCAGGGGAGTCGGATGGACAGCTAAAACCAAGCGGCAACCTCCGCTCTTTAAAAATTAAGCATATGCGGAAGAGCTAAAAACTGCAGCTATTCAAGTGTCCACTTGAGTAACACACACTAAACGGTTGTGTTTTGTTATTTTTTTAAGATATTAAACTTACAAGTTTTGTCCAAATAAGGGCATGGCTTTACCTCACACTAGCTCAACAGAAGTTAGGTTGACTTCAGCATTTCCAATATGGCACCCGCGACGATCGGCTTCAAAACGTGGCTTTAGAAGTCTATGGCCGAAACAGAACACCAGTTGGTGTCCATCCAAAAAATCCTGGTACCTAGCTAACAGGTCATCAAACTGGACTCTGCTCAGCCTCAAGTAGCTGGAAGAAGCAGAAGAAACCCCCAAAATAATGTTAATTATTTCTCAACAAAAAACAACACCAGAGCAAACCTGATCACATGTAACATCAAATCAATCTGTGTAAAGGACGCTGACACATTTCCCCTCTGCCTGTTAACACTGTGGTGAAGTCGTTAGTGTGGTCTCAGGAAAAATAATAAATATTATAATGTGATGATTTATAAAAAAAAAAAATCTACCACCACCATCCCTCTCATACTTGCCATATTATCTGTGAAGGCTCCCTCATGAATGCTGTGAACGCAGGACATCATGATCCTCCTCATACAGCACACACTACATACAACTTCCTGCTCATGCCTCTGTGTGCCTCTCTGAAAACTTTTAAGTAGCTCTTTTGAAAAGCTTTGGGGATTTCTTGGCCTAAACTGCAGGAATATTTCCTACCACAGAGCCATATTTCTACACGGAGAACAAAGTGTACTAGCTGGTCTCTCCGGCACACGGACTCAAACGCACAGAGACAAAAGGAAACCCCAGCCTGGTTGGAAAAAGAGGCGTGAAAATGAGAACGCTGGCTGGCTTAACGGCGAGTTACATGCATCGCTCTCAGGGTCGACCCAGCTTGGCTTATCATAAAAGGCTTCCTCTGAGACATCCTCTTGGAGGATATCAAAGAGCTTCTGTGGTGGAGATCCAACTTGAGAGAGATCAAATGGAAATAAAGAACCTTCACCTTCCTTCAGTGCCGTGGTATCTGGCAGAGCCGGTCTAGATGATGAATACTACAGTACACCGCTGGCAGCAGGAGCTGTTTTCCCATGAAAGGTGAAGAGAGACTGGGAGAGAGGAGAGAGAGAGTTTCACCTGTGTTACTGAAGGCTGAGAGAGCTCACCTGCAGACCCAGTGTTTCTGTGCAGCACCTTATCTACTGTGTAAACATGTTTCCTCTCTTTCTATACAGCACACATACAAATACAGAAATACTAAGGTGGGAAAAGTATTATATTTACAGCTCATGTTTGAAAAATATACATGCTGATTAAATAGAGACAATTTTCTACATGTCTTGATAGATTCATTGTGTGTGCTTCATCGTCTAATGTGAAAGCATTGTTTTACGACATGAAGATTAAGATTACGAGTTTTCCATTATGAGAGGCACAGCTGACTTGATTGACAGGCGGGAACACTGTAGCTGTTAGCATGGAGGCTAAAAGCCCGCCTCTTTACCTCACACTAGCACAACAGAAGTTACGTTGAGTTCAACATTTCCAATATGGCACTCACCGACGATAGACTTCAAAACAGCGCTTTAGGAACAGATGGGTGACGTCATGGATACTATGTCCATTTATTATACATTATGAACATGGCGAACCCCCCCCAGGGCCCCACATATAAGAGGAAAGGTAGAGAGGAGCAGAGAGAAGAAAGGAGAGGGAGGGAGGGGTGTGGAAAACGAGAAAGAGAAAGGACGGAATGGTATGACTTGAATCTATAGAAAGAGTGGAAGAGTCAAGGTTGAGGTGTGGAAGGTGCTCCTGAAATTTCGCAGACTGGAGGTGGTGCTTGGTGTAAATAAATGGATATGCAGGCATCTTGTTTTTTATTTTTTTTATTTTATTTTTATTTTTGCGCAATTAAAAAAATATACACAAGAAAAACTCAGAGCTTATTTAAAGCCTTTACCTTTATAATGTTTAAATATTGTGCAGTAAAACACCCACCCAAACCCCTCATACATATAATATGAACAATAAGCATAATATCAATAAAACAATCTTTAATAATCTGGTCTTAAAAATGACTCTCCATCACTCTTCTGTCCATCCTGGTAACATGATACTTATGTCTCTCAACCTGTGTGCCTGCTCCTGAGTCGGATGGAAAAAGTTTGGGTAAAGTTGAGAGAAAACTTTGGCTGTTGGTGTTCACACATGTATCCCACCTCAAAGATTTTGCAGAAGTTATCTGCATGTGTGGATAAAACTTTAGACATTATTCCAAAACTCTATTTCTGCATTCACACTCTGAAAAACAACGACAGAGTTTAAAAAATAACGTGGAGCCAGCAGCTTTTTACAAAGTCTCTGTTTCTGACGTTCAAAATGCTGGAATATCGTGGATGATTTGCCTCAATGCATTACCTTGCAAGAAAAGTGTGATTTTCCACTGTCACCTTGAAGCAGTCTACTGGAGCTGCTCTAAAACTTTTTATTAACATGAGCCAGAAAAATGAAAAAAAAAAAACAGGACCAAGGTTCAAAAATTACTGAATACCACTTTAAGCAGTCATTATTTATGTTAAGTGTTTTGGCTTGAAAATAATTCATATGTCAGAGAAGGAAAACATTTCTTCCTGCTCACGCTGTGAGGGGATTTCAGCGAGGATGTTTCCACTTAATCATTGTATAGAATTATGTATGAGTTTCTGAGCTACAATGCATCTTTTCCTCTGCCTTCTGTGTTCAAAGATAATCTGAAGAGCTGATTTAAATTTTGTTTTTCGATGAGATGAGTCATTTGCAATATGCAAAACTAATTATAACTATAATTCTGGGATAAGTGTTGATTGCTTCATCACACTTTTCTCTCCTCCGCCCACGGCGAGGCCTACAACAAGCTGTCCTGTGCTATCAGACGTCCCCTGTCTGTGGGTGGCTGCTTCTATTGGTGGCCCACATGTCTGCAGGGTCCTCACGAGTAGCCTCACCTCCAACAGAACCCCCCCCGCCCCTGCCTGTCCTCTTTAGCATGAGCAGACAGATGAGTGTTTGTTCAACACACACTGCTGTCGTTAGTATCCTCCTCCACTCCTCAAAGAGCGGACGCCTGCTGTGAGTACGCGCAGCAGGATCATGGTAATGGCTCTGCTCCCTGAATGTGTGTGAGTAAATTACAGTTACCATGTGGTGGTGTGCCTTTAGGATGATGCACATGCTAATTCACAACCCTGTTATTATGTGTGTTTCAGCGTGTGGAGCTTTTATATGTTAACTGTACGTTGTTGTACTTTTGTGTTAAGCTGCTCTGTCAGATCACACAAAGGAAAACAGTAAAAAGAGACGGTCGATCTTCACATATTCTTATTGTATGAGCTTCTTAAATCCTGGATAATCATACCCCATAACAAAAATCGTATCAATGCATATGTTTGTGTGCACGTGTCTGTTTGGGGATGTGAATGCAAGCTTTTTGATTCTACTGTAATTTCAAAGTTTGTCATTTCAGTTTTCTGTGATCCTTGAAGAAAACCCTATATCACTTAGTGAAGTCAAGTAGTCCACGCAGCCGAACAGCAAAGGGCTAAAATGCTGGAATTGATTTGTTACAAGGTCATGGAGTGTACAAAAATAACAATTGTTTTTGCTGCTAGACATAGTAATCCGACTAAATGATGCTTTTTTTCAGCAGTTTGGAGTTCGTATGGGTCAGTCCAAAGTTCTGATGATCGGTGGGAGAATGGATCATCAGTCAGAACAAAGTCATTCAGAAAATCTGCAGTGAGTCCAGTAGAGGCATGACACAATTATGAAGCTTCAGTTCGGCATGTTTTTGGTATGGTAAGGGGGAAAAAAAATCAACTCTTAGAACATATTTTTCTTTATAAGGACCTTAAAGAACTTTTACTGTTATAGTTCTGATTCATTTAATACTAAAAAGTATTATTAAAAAATAACAGATTAGCTAGCAGATTTTCCATTTGGTGAGTAACTGTCAGAGGTCTAATCGCCACATAACAGTTAAATATCTGTGACCAGAATAGTAACGTTATCATAAATAACTATGCTGAAACGTTTTTGGGATAGCTGCAGGCTGTCTGTGCCTCTATCGCAGGCACAAACAGGAACGCCATGCGCCAACTATTTACTACGCTGGACGTCAAGCTACTCTACTGAAACCGGGTTTTTGGGACTTAAACAGACTTTTGTCAGACCTTAGATTTGCATTAGGGTCTGAACTGAACCATTTCAGCCCGAGACTGCACCAAACCGAAAGAGCCATACCGAAACAGTTCCGTACGAATACATGTACTGGAAAACCCCCTGGAGTCTAAGAGTATCTTCATACATCAATGATCACAAATAAACACTAAATTATCTCTGTGCAAAGTCTAACATCAAACTGAGCTCTGCTGGAGATCTGGGGGCCCTGTCCCCAACAGCTGTAAGAATCCCATCTAGTGCAGAAGTATGCATGCGCTTGAACGTTCCCTTTTAAAACGCATCAGTGCTTGTTTTTGAAATATGCAAAAAGGCAGGATGTCCCTTTTATCTTTAAGTTAAACTGAAGAATTTTGGTTGTTTCCGTCAAAATCTGTAAGCTTTTCTGTGTTTGTGTGTGTTTGTGTGTGTGTTTGTTGTTCTGGACTTGCTAAGTGTGTTGCCTCACAGGGACCTGACTGGCATTTAGGCAGAATATTCCCACAAGCCAATGTGTAATTAATTAGCCTGCTGTTCACAGCCGCAGCAATACCACCACCTCCACCCTGTTTCCTGCCCCCTCCTCCACCCCCGCCTCACCTCTCATAAGTTAAGATAGGGATAATCAGATCCACTGGGAACTCTTCACACACACACACACACACACACACACACACACACACACACATACACACACACACACACACACACACACACACACACACACACACACACACACACACACACACACACAACCACCAAGTCATTAGCATCTCCTCCCTGAGCCTCTAAATCTGCTAACTGACGTGGCATGTTACGACAGTCTCGCCCCACACCTCCGCTCATCAACGACATCTCCATCTGGACACCAAGAACAACAAAAATCAGCTGATCCCACATTCAAACATCAAACACAGAGAGGCATCAGTCAGGTTCAGATCGGGTTGTAATGGTTCAGATTTAACTGGCTCACAGTGAAGAGCTTGATGTCGTCTCTGGAGGACTGAGAGGATGGAGGGACCGACTCCGCTGCCTCTCTCATTAACCTTATCATGTAACACGGAGCAGAGAAGCCTCTTTTTTCTCCTCAAGGTGATGTCAGAGGATTGCTGACTACAAATCCCAGTAGCCTCGGTAGGAATTAGCCCTGGTCTCATAGGAAGGGGTTCTGACCCGGGCTTGTTCTGTAGAGCAGATTAAAGCAGACGAGTGCAGAGACCAGAGGAGGATAAAGGCCAAAGCTTTCTGAACAACCTGACAGCTCTATGCTCCATGCACAGCGGGGAGTGATGCACACTCAGCACAGCAGCTGGTTCACAGGTGGTTACAGCTCTGTGACTGTTACTGAGTGACATTTCAGTTTAATGTTGTTTGGATGACACTGTGACAGAAAAGAGACGGCAGAAAATAAAAGATGCTTAAAAAAGACTGTTTGTTATTTGTGTTGAATAAAACTCTGGAGCTCAAAGCAGCGTTAAAAAAGGCCTTCAGATGGACTCGGAAACACCAGTTAAAGATCCCATGAGAGGAAACTGATGGAGCCCCCTAACAGCCCTGTACATCTCCCAGGGGCGATGTGTTTATTTCGTGTCACACAATTTTTTGCACAAGGTGCTTCTCTTCTCGTTACACTTTTTGGATTACAAAGTAAAAATACAACATGTTTTTTCTGTGTACTTCTGCACAACCTGACAGCTCCATGCTCCTGCACGGCGGGGAGTGATGCACACTCAGACAGCAGCTGGTTCACAGGCGTTTACAGCTCTGTGACTGTTACTGTTTGATATTTGAGATGAGGTGGTGAC
This sequence comes from Notolabrus celidotus, assembly GCF_009762535.1. Lineage (NCBI taxonomy): Eukaryota > Metazoa > Chordata > Actinopteri > Labriformes > Labridae > Notolabrus > Notolabrus celidotus. Next base: position 11,990,428 of record NC_048282.1, on the reverse strand, counting down.
TGAAAACTTGAGATGCCTTAAGGGGCCCTGTATTTGTTATCAATAAACAGTGCCGACATGATCCCATCGTCTCTTAATCTGTATACGGCTGTCAGAGTCTTTAGTAGAGAGCTGAGCCAAGTTTGGTAAAAGTAAGAGGAGTTGTTTTAGGAAATAGACCTTAGTGCAACAAAATTAAACTTTGGTTTTTCATTTTTGTTTGTGCATATAAAACATGCAGCTTCTGTTTTGTTCAATTTCCAATGGTTCAATTATAATATATTTTACAATAATCAATAGGGGTGGTCTCGACATCAAACCACCATCACCAACAATATGACAAGATAACTGGACCGGTTCTAGGCCTGATTCCCTCTTTCCTACCAAAGTAAGTAAAGACCCAGTGATTTGATGGATCTGTGATAGATACATTTTTTTGTTAAAAAAAGGGACATCACAAATAATTAAGTTCATAGAGGGTAGAACTGTTTTGAGGAACGGGTTGAGGACTCTTGGAAATGTTATGTTGTTCTTTGTCGGTGATCTACCTGTTGAGTCTCATAGAGATGACATTGTGATTGATTGGTCATGCCCGACAAAGCAGGAAGTGAGAGCTCCGACAGCGATGCCTCATTCTCGGTGAAACTGCCAGAGAGCGAGCATCGTGTCCTAGCTTTATTCACTTCTATTTCCTTTTTTCAGGTAAGATAGAAGTATTTTATGATCCTTAGCTCTGCGATATGGTTGTTTAGTTGTTTTATTGTGTTTAATGAGAATGTTGAACTTTGTGAAAGCTATGTTTTACAGTGTTTGACCATGAAATTAAAGTGCGTGCATGTAGTGTGTTAACCAAATGGACACAGAGAGTAGTGTTGTTGCTCGTGTGCTGATGTGTTTGTGTTTGCACAACAGATCCACATATTTTCTTACCTGGGTAATATCATTCATTGCACAGGTCAGGTAGAAATAAACCTTGTGCTTCATCCCGTTCCTTTTTTGGCCATCTGGGAATGTTATTGTGTGAAATGAACATGTGTAAACATGCAAGTGGTTTCACTTGCCTCGATGGGCTCAAGTCAGACTTCCACTGGATCCGTCTCCGGTCCATCTCTGATACACTGCGTTACGGCTGCGTGCTCTCTTGTCCGTCAACACCCACCGGCTGCGTTTTCAGAACGCAGCACAAAACAGGACTGCCGGACAGCTGGAGTCGTGACCGGAATCCGCAGAAATTACTGAATCATTGATTATCTGACTCCTCTCCTCATCCATGTTGTCTTTATCGTCCTCTGAAAACCTCTGACCTGCTGACTCCAGGCCTGGCTCCGCTCATCATGATGGTTTGTTGTTGTAGTTAAGTGAAAAAGGATTTGGTGATAACACAATGTTTTATTCTGAAAATTAACTGGATGTTTTCATTTTGTTTTGGTGCCTGACTTCCTGTCCCACTCGATCTGCTCTGTTGAGATCGAGTGTACTGCATCTGGCAAAAATAGAAGTCCTGTGTATCTGATCCGGAGGGCTCTGACCTGCCGGATCCAGTGGGAGTTGACACATTGGCTAGAATAGAAACCTATCAGAATTGGTGCTTTGATGGATCTGGTGGAATTTGGCTGTCAGGATGACATCGTGGCTGCACTGATTTAAAATCATGATCAAATGAAAGAAAACAGACTTGAATCAAACACCAACCTCAACATGGTATGAGCTTTGTCAAAGTTACAGGACTGACAGTCTGTTTTGAATGGGTGTGTATAGGCGTTTTTTGACCGCAGGAACTTTACCCCAGAACTAGGGACTTTACCCCTGAACTACGTGCTTTTCGTCCGGAGGAACCAGGGTCTAAATTGAGTTCAGGGGTAAATAATCTCCCCCCCTGAAAAGCCCCTGCTTGGGGGCTAATACTTTTCAAAGGTCCTAGGACTTTCGGTTGAACGTAACAGTGTTTGTGGAGTTTACACAGTTGTTGAAACACAGAGGGAGTTCCTACTAGATTAGTTTTTTATTAAGACTTTGAAATATTATTTAATATAATTTTTTTCTCCATACGTCACTGGCCTGATATGCACAATCTACCAGGGACTTCAGCCCGCGGTCAAAACGCAGACAACAATGGGGGCACAGGAACCTTTTAGTTACGGGGAAAGTAGTTCTGGGGGCTAAAAGACCCCGGAACTCTTGGTCGAAATGCACCTCATGTGATTTCAGGTTTTTCTGCAACCAGCCTCTAGTGGACACTGGAGGAACTGCAGTTTTTAACACTTCCACACTTGAAGTTAACAATTCCTGCAGCTGGGGGTTGCCCCATGTTCTGTAAACTTCTGTCTTTCATTGTTGTATTTTTATGTTTTTTTCTTTCCTTTATTTATTATATCACTTATCATGTTTTTTCTCACAAATAAAGCTAAAAACTTAAAAATAAAATAAGAAGAATAGCAACAGAAAAATGCAAATATTTTGACTATAATGTGAATGAAAATGTTCAGTTTAATTTTAATCTAACTCGTAAATTAGATTATACGAACACCATGGAAATGCTACCAACCCTCAAACTTAGACTATTTTTTAGCCGCATGAATAAATCATTTTTAAGTAAATAAAATCATCTTTAAATCAATAATTAGTGTCAAGTTGTTTGTATATTTACTTGTTGGCCAGGTAATAAGCTAATATAATGTATAGTTATTCTGTAGTGGTTGTCTCATGCTGTTGGGATTCTATTTGGCATAACCACCTGTTCACTATCATCCCTGACATGGTAGAGCCTTAATTTGGCATGCTATAAATAAATTGATTGATCTATAAAGTGATTAATGAATAAATCTTACAGAAAGTGCTGCACCAAAGGAACTGCCTCTGAACACAACGCTGGCCTTACACCTGGATGTGACTGAGGCCCTCTAAGGTAACTTGGCCCCTTTGTTCCGTCTATATTCTCACCACCTACACCTGACTGATGAGATAGATAATGTATACATGAGCTGCTCTTTCATACAGCTTGATGAACACAGCGGGCTGGTGTGATGATGTGCAGGCTGATAATCTCACTGCAGGGGAGGATTACTGCGTCGTACAGGTCCACCTCTTTGTTCACATTTAGAGAATAAAGGAAACTCAGATTGTATATTACACCGGAGTCACCACAGAGCTGAAGACCATACTATAGGAGATTAACACAGAGTTATAGATTTCCAGTTGTTGCATGTGGCAGGCAACCCAATCTTTCTTTTACTTTAAAAAGCCTTTGTAAATAGGTGTTTTTTTTTTTAGCTTATTCTAAACATATTAACTTTCATACTGATTGCTTCGATACAAGCTACAAAAGCAAACTGGACCATCAGGGACAACATTTAGAATTTCTTTAATGTCTGTTACTGCCGGTGCCAGACCTTTGTTTACAATGTCCACAGCACAGAGGCAGAGTGAGTGTAACATTGGATTGTTTAAAGATGGCTAAATGAGATTTATTAAAAACACTTGAGAAAAGCAAGGCCAGAGAGGAGATAAGACTGCTGCATCAAAATCAACACATGCTAATCCCTCATCCCTAAAACACATCTGCTGTGATTTGCTGTCGTTACGGCTGCAGATGATGGAGGCAATACAAAAAATGTTGTTTTCTTTTGATAAAAACTGAACACATAAGAGAAATTTGAACAGATGAACACAGAGAAGTGAGGACAGCATTTAGTCTCATTCTGGCATGTTGGAGCAAAGTGCTTTCAAAACATTCATGTAACAGACTCCACTGTTGCCCTGAGCTAATCTGTTAAATTAGGGGTGCTTCCCCCTTTAAAAAGAATGACTTTAATCGTGATTTTAGGAAATGTAGAGTGATCCAGTGAAGTCTCTGCACAGCAGCAGTGTGAAAGGATGAAAACTAAGATGATTAGTCTGCAGGTGCATGAGGGGGCTGTGAGCTGAGATATCACAACTTGTTTTCACTGATAGATTTTTTCAAAGTTCACTTTTTTTTTTTTTTTACTAGAGACTTAATTTTCCAAGAGGTTTTACGACTCCGAAACAAAAGGTAGGGTTACTAAACTTGCTAAAACTGATTCTTCTTACAGTTTCTCTGAAGCTCTTCAGCTGGGCTTTTTGGGCTGTGAGCTGAACTATTGACGACTTTAATTCAGATACTAACTCAAGCCTTTCTTCTGGTCCAGTGATGGAGTTTATACTGACACTTATAAGACTCAAAAAGACAAAGACAGAGACTGTCTTCAAATGATATGTCCAGAAACTCTGATCAAAATGAGTCTTGCAGGTCAAACATGAGAGTCATGTAGGCTGGTTTTGGAGTTTGCAAGTGATGAACTGATGAAAAAATGGTCCGAGCTTTGAACAAATTTAAAAATATAATGTGATAAGACAAATTTTGACTCTGATACATCTCTTCATGTAAACTAGAAAATAAAGTAAACAGTGCCACCCATTGATTATTCACCTACGACACCCAAACTGTGTTAATTTTGGCAGCTATTTAAGATCCAAACCAAAGTTTGAGGGAGATCCAGGAAAACTCCTTAACACAAACTCAATCCTTCCAAGATAACAAAAAAACTGAGGAAAAGACCTGCCCAACTTAAAAAAAAAACTATTTTCTTAAAAGAGAGTCGAAGTTGCTGGGGAGGTTTTGTGGTGCTTAGGCAAACTGCACAACTCAGAAGAGAATCCTCTCACTGACTCAGAGGGAGAGCTGAAGAGTCAGCACAGAGTGCTGAAGTCCAAGAGTATATCAGAGCTTCCCACACCTGCTCCAAATCAGGGACAATCAGGGACACACACCTGACTCTGCTCTGGGATAATTCTTCCACTAAACTCAGTGGGTCTCATTCATGAAACGTGAGCAGCACGAATTTGTGTGTAAACCGTGTGCAGCGGAAATTTCTGCAGATTTCCGCATTCATCAATCTTTTAGTAGCACTGATCTGTGAGTAACTACTTAAACTTTACACCCGCTCCCGACTGTGTGTAGTGCTTGTGTAAATATAGGAATACACATAAATACTGCTTGTCACTGTCGGAAATTACAATTTCAATACGTACTGCTCTCTGTTATGTACACAATACGCAGATGCCTTTGAGACACGTAATTTAAACATGACAAAATATTAAAAAAAAAAAGATATAACATATTTTTACAACAAATAAGTTGGCAATTAAAGCTTTGAGATCTAGATTAGGTTTATTAAGAATGTGAACTAATTGTTAAAAAACACAGACTAAATGTGCTATCTACATGTTTAATGATACCAATACAAAAAAATATATATTAAAAAATAAAAACACAAAACAGTTTGTGAACCATTGCAACATATTGCTCACCGGGTGGTGTCAGTTATAGCCTAATGAAATATGCCACAGTATAAAAGGACTTCGGTCTCAGACAATTGTGACAATGGCTGAACTTGCACTTCTGCATGATTTGGGACAAGGTGCTATCTGAAGAGAGAGCAATTCTGTTGTATTTATGCAACATTCTGGAGCCTAAAGGGTTAGGGTTAGGGTTAGGGGGGTTAGGGTTATTCTGGAGCCCAATCTGACAAGGCCAACTAAAAGAAGCCAAGCCATACCCGCACAATTGCAGTTTCTCTCCGTGCTGGGATTCTTAGCCACGGGGACCTTTCAGCGGGAGATGGCAGATAGATCTGGTATATCCCAGCCATCAATGAGCCACATTTTACCGGCAGTACTTGCCGGCATCATTGAATTAAGGCCGGAGTACATTCAATTCCCCTATGGCGCACAACGACAAATTGAGGTAAAGCGGGGGTTTAGCACGCTGGCCAACATGCCAAATGTCATCGGTGCCATAGACTGCACACATATTCGCATCAAGGCTCCATCTGATGATTCATTTGCATACATAAACCGGAAAAACTTTCATTCCGTGAATGTGCAGCTGATATGTGATGCAAACTGTGTGTTGCTCAACGTTGAGGCTTGGTGGGACGCATGACAGCTTCATACTTGGCACCCGTTTGGAGAATTGAGCTGTGAGAGACGGCTGGCTTGTCGGTAAGAATGTAGTCTTTTATACAAATGCATGTGTTTTATATTTAGAGACTTACCATTTTATATCCATAGGGGACCGGGATTACCCTCTGACCCAGTGGTTAATGACACCCCTGGCCAACCCACAGACACCACGGGAGCTGGCATATAATGAAGTCTGCACCGTCACGAGGGCCGTTATAGAGTGCACAAACGGCGTTCTCAAGGCGAGATGGTTGTGTCTGGATCACAGAGGTGGCACCCTTCTCTATGCACCTGAGAAGGTGTGCAAAATTATTATGGCCTGCTGTGTCCTGCACAATATTTCAATTAAGTGGGGCCCTCCCCTGCCTGAGGTCCTAAATCCACCTGAGCGACTGCCTCCACAACCAGCTCTTGGTCTAATTTATTGCACCGTAGCGTAGCCTACGTTTCGAGCTGTGTGTGCTCTTCGTCAGACTTAAATAGCAAACAATAGAATTTCTGGTTACCTATTCATTCAATTTATATTGTGATATGACACGTGTGACCTTACCTTCTGAGTTTGATGGAGATAGGTCCAATGGAGGCATGTCGCTGTCTCCATCATGAATGAGTCCTGATATGGAGATCTCCCTAATGATCCCAGCGATGCGCTCGTCTGTTGGGCAGAGTCATGGCTGGGAAGGTCCTCTTCCTTCCATGGCTGTACTGTTGTCTTGACTCAACTTAATACGTTTCTTTGCTTCATTTTTTAAATCAAACCATTTTCTTTTCACCTCCTGAATGGTCCTTACTACAGTGGAGACATCATTTACGGCCTCTCTCACTTCTTTCCAGGCCTTCCCTTTCTCTGTTCCCTTTACTCCATAACTAACAGAAGAAAATAAAATGTGCTTCCTGGATTCCACTTTGCCCAAAATAATTTTAATCTCCTTCTTGGAAAAGTTATTTTTTCGCTCTCAATCCTTCTTTCCTTGCATCATGATTGCAGGGCAGGCCGACCAGATGCACAGGTCTGTTTCCTTATATGGTGGTTATTTGCTATTCATGGGCAGGGATTTATGCTAATTGACGATCACCGGGAGCGCACTGTCAATTTACGATGGGTTGGCATTCATGATCTTACACACGTTTCAATCTGAGTTTCCTGCGCCGTTCATGAATCCGGAGTAGGGTTTTAGTAGCGTGAGCTTTTCTGTGCAAATCTACACACAGATTTACTCACATTTCATGAATGAGATCCAATGAGTGGCCAAAATGAGCACCCCTCACACAAGCTGTCATTTTATTTTATTTTACTTTCTAATTTTTTTTAATTTGCTTTAATTTAGTTTTTGTTTTTGTTTTGTTTTTGTTTATTTTATTGTATTCAATTTGTTTATTTATCAATTTATTAAATATTTCTGGGGCATTTTTTGCCTTTTTATATTTGATAGGACAGCTGAAGAGAGAGAAAATAGGGGGAGCAGAGAGCGACATGCATCGTATGGTTGAGGCTGGGAGTTGAACCTGTGACCGCTGTAATGAGGACTATAGTCTCTGTATTTGGGGTGCATGCTAGGCCAACTATGCCCCAAGCAGTAAGATTTTGTACTGTATGTTTTTGTTTTTGTTTTGACGACACCAACATTTTTGTCTGTAGCAAATCAAAGTCAGAGTTCAGCATACAAAACTCACAGCATGGGATCAATCCATCTTCTCTGTACAGAGATGAACATACAGCGGATAAATACAGTGCTGGCTGTCTCGCAGTTTAAACAAACCCACAGTCTGCACAAGCATGAATTACCTGGTTTTACACTATATTTACCAAGACCAAACACAGGGTCACCCCCTCAGACAGCACACAAGCCCTTCCACCTCCCTGAGCTCCATTTCCTGTTGAACTCTGAGTTACCTGCCCTGGCTGGAGGCCCGAGCTGAGGCCCTGTTTCGCTTTGCCTCCGTTCTGCTTTGGTCCAGATGCTGCTTAGACAGAGAGGGCCTCTGTTCGGAGAGGAAAGGCAGCCCAGGTTTGGGGCCTTTTCCCCCTTCCAGCAGAAAATGAGGAGCGTTAAACTCCACACCTGGACGACCTAATTACAGCCAGACCCCCTTAAAAAGTCAGCCGGCTGGTTCCTCTGCTCGACCAAACATAAACAGCACAGTTTGGTTGCACAGATGCATGACTGTACCCAAAAGAAGAGAGGAGCCAGAAGTTTTTTTTCAGTCTCTGCGGACTTCCACTCATGTGTGTAATTTAACATGAATTCAACTTAATCACTGACTCTTTAAAATGATTCACGGACTGATTCTGTGGCTGGGAGTATTGTCCTCCTGCTGTGCTGAGAGCTGCACATATAACATATCAAAGGGAGTGCAGATGGTCTGAGGAGCGAATCCGCCCTCACTGTCTCGCTTAACATTCCCCTTCATTTACTGACCTTGACTCACCCAATATTAGTGACATGAAATAGTGCAGCGCCCAGAGGTTGAAAACACTCCAAATTGCAGTGCTTGGAAGGAGACCCCCTATGAGTCCCTGCGGGGCATCGGGGGCCTAATGTGCATGTGCATGTATGTTCTTGAGCGCTCAAATGTTCCCTCCCCCCACCGGGCATGGCTGCAATTTTCAATTCCCCGACCAGAGGCTTTTTAAGAGCACGACAGCCCCAGCAGGCCAGATGAAAGTAGTGATTTTTTTTCCTCCCTCCATAATTCTAGCCTTTTTGTCCACTATATGTCATTACAGGGAGCTGCATCTAGTTATTTGTGTCCTGTGGCCGGATACATGTGCACAGAGGGAACCAATTTGTGTGGGAGGCGTATCAGGACAAAGAAGGCGGCTGATTTCAGATCAGTAAGCCTGCAGGCGTCTGGAGGCCCTGCGTCTATGAGGAATGTCAGCTCTCCTCTCTGGCATTGTTTAACTGAGAGGTGTGGTTGCTCCTGAGGAACCGGCAGCCATCTTTAAACTGCAGCTGACATGAAGGACTCATTTTGGGCTTAAGCGGCTTAAAATGTTGATGGAGGAAGTTGTGAAGCAGGGCAAAGAGCATCTCTGCTGATCCGACTGTGAAGCAGAACAGAGCTGCCCTAAAGCAGTGGTTGTCAACATGTGGGCGGAGGACCACAAAGGGACCTCAAGACGAGTCTTTAGCCTTTGTACTTCTGTATTTTTGATATTTATGCCTTTTAAAAGTGGCATTTTTCAAAGAACATTTATAGAAGTCATTAGGAGCAACTTGATTGACAAATTAATTTAAAACTAAACGTTATGAATCAATCAATCTTTATTTATACAGCACCAAATCATAACAAATGTTATCTAAAGACTCTTTACAAACAGCAGGTCTAGACCGTACTCTGTTATATTATTAACAAAGACCCAACATCAAGACAGGATAAGATCCAGTCCCATCTTACAGACAGGACTCAGTCTGATCTCATCTTAATCCACCATGAGCAGAGCACTTTGCAGCATTTAGCAAGTTACAGTGACAAGGACAGACTTCCTTTAACAGGCAGAAACCTCCAGCAGAACCAGACTCATGTTAGACAAACCTCTGTGGAGACCGTGTTGGAGAGAGGGACAGAGGGAGATGAAGAGAGAGAGATGATAGAGTTGGAATTGATAGTAGTAGTTGTAGCAGCAGCTTGAGTCTGACATGTCCACAGCAGCAGGCCGTCTACGGCAGAGATCCAGAGGAACCTATAGACAAGGGAGCTCAGGGACTCCAGAAAGGTCTATGGTTAGTAACTTTAATGGTACAGGAAGAATTAAAGTAAGTGACAGGCAGAGAGAGGAGAGCGAGGGAAAGACAGGATCACAGTCTATCAGTTCCCCCAGCAGTCTAAACCTATAGCAGTCTAAACTTATAGCAGCATAACTAAGAGCTGGTCCAAGCAGGAACCAGCTTGAACTTTTTTGAAGCCTATACTCTTAAAAGCAGAGAGGGTGTCTGCCTCCCAGACCCTGACTGCTACACTTGAGGTCAAAATTATTAGCCCCCCCGGAATTCTGGAACATTTTCCTTAAATTCTGCTCAATGTTTGAATCATTGGTACAATTTGATATAAGTAAACATTCACCAGTGTTCTTTAGTAGCTTTGGTACATTTTGGAATGTAAAATAAATTTTTAGGACAACTTTATATTAAATATAGTGAAAAATGGGGTGGTCAAAATTATTAGCCCCCATGTGAATTTTTGCTTTTAAAACACACCTATGCAGTCAACTGCCTTCCTAACAACACCTGTCGGTCAACTGGCTTCCTAACAACACCTGTCGGTCAACTGGCTTCCTAACAACTCCTGTCGGTCAACTGGCTTCCTAACAACACCTGAGCATTCAAACAGCATTGAGATTTACTTAAGGGACTCCAAACAGGGTACTTGAACACGTTATTGAGAGAGACTACTCATACTAACCATGCCTAAGACAATGGAAATCAGTCTTGAGCTCAGAAAGAAGATAATGGAGGCTCGTAATAATGGGGAAGGCTATACTGTCATTTCCAAGCGTTTTACAGTGTCTGGAACAGCTGTATGTTGCATCATTACAAAGTTGAAGGAGACAAACTCTGTTGGAAACAAATATTTCAAAGATTTCAAGAACTTTGGAGAGGAAAGTAGTCAAAGATGTCTGCAAGAAGCCCCGGACATCTGCCAAGATGATTGTTGCTGACCTGACCTCCATTGGAGTTGATGTTTGAAGGAGCACAGTTGTGAGGGATCTTCATCATAGTGGGCTTCAGGACCATTGTCCAGAAGAACCCCTTTACTCAAAGAGAGGCTCATCAGAGCCAAACTGAGGTTTGCCCGTAAACATTTGAAAGGTAAAGATGAGTTTTGGAAGTCGATCCTTTGATCTGATGGAACTTTTTGGGCATATGGATGTTGTTCATGTTTGGCCAAGAAAGGGAGAGTCCTTCAACCCTTAGAACACGGTCCTCAGAATTAAACATGGTGGAGGGAGCATCTTACTGTGGGGCTGTTTTGCAGCCTCAGGCACAGGAAATCTTGTTCGGGTGCATGGCATCATGAAAAAAGAAAGTTATGTTGACATTTTGAGGGATAATGTGAAGAACTCTGCTCTTAGTCTAGGCTTAACTCGGCGCTGGGTCTTCCAACAAGACAATGACCCAAAGAATACTTCAAAATTGGTCCAACAGTTCTCAAAGGACACCTAAACCAAGGTCCTGGAGTGGCCCGTGCAGAGCCCAGATCTAAATCCTGTGGAGAATCTGTGATGGGTGCTCAAAGTGAATGTCCATGCTCAGAAACCATGTACTTTGGACCAGCTGGAACAATTTACATTGGAAGAATGGGCCAAAATCCCTCAAGAGACATGTGCCAACCTTGTAAAGAACTATTTGAAGAGGTTGTTTTCAGGTTTGGCTCAGAAAGGGTGCACTATTGACTACTTATGGCCAGAGGGCTAATAATTTTGGACGTGTCATTTTTACTTTTTCTTGTTTCAATTCATTGCATCAATAAAAGATCCAAATCAAACATAATGAAGATTTTGACTTTGTTCTTTTGGAAACAAATAAACTATAAACATTTGTTTTTAATGTTCATTTTCATGGAGAACCAAGGATTTTATCTGATTTCACAAAGGGGGCTAATAGTTTTGGCCTCAACTGTAGATGTTTCCAAAGGAGAGGTGCCTGATAACTGAAGGCTCAACCTTCCATACTATTTTTACAGACAGTAGGTATGATGAGCGGGCCTGCATGTTGGGAGGGTAGTGCTCTAGAGGGGTAAAAGGGCAGTATGAGCTCTTTAAGATATGAAGGTGACCATTAAGAGCTTTGTAGGTCAGAAGAAGGATTTTAGATTCAGCATCTGTGAGATATGACAAAACTGCAACAGCTAGACCACTACTAAAATTCACACAAACTTTAAAGGCACAGGCTGAAATAGCAGGATAGAAACATGTCTGTGAGTGAGCAGCAGTGAGAGAGACGACAGCAGATAGAGATGAAGAGGAGCGAGGTTACTCATCAAAGGTGGCTCTGCCTACATTCAGGGACTTATCTTCTTTTAAAGACTGTTTCTGTCTCATGTTTTCTTTTCAGGCTCAGAAAGTCTTATTGTCTAATTAAAAACAAAGAACTTCTGTTTCCGTTTCTGTCCATTACTGAGAGAAGAAAGTGAATGTTGAGTTTCCTGAGCTCCTTGTTTGATCAATAATGTGTAGGCAATGTGCATCCTCTGTGCTCCAGGTTTAAATGAAAGAGTCATATTTACCCAAGGCTGAGCCCACCTTGTTTCTAAGAATAGAAATCACACACACACACTTCTACACAATGGGCCTGATCTACTAAGATCCCAAATAACGAGCGCTAATTTGCGTGTGCAAATAATAATTTTGCACGCGCTATTTCTGGGCGTGTTGCGGGTGATCTACTAAGACTGCATGCGCAAATGATAACGAGTGCAAAAGTGGTGCGGACCGCCCTATTTTACGAGGATTTTGCGTGTGCTATCGGCTGTCACCATGGAGAGTTTGAGAGAACAGAGTGGCCTTAAGCGATAAATGAAGTTTGAAGCCATGGAGTTGGAGCTCTTTCTGGAGGAGGGAAATAAACACATCCGTGAACTCCAGCAGAGACATCTCAGTGTTAGAAACGCGATTTGGAAGGCCATCTGTGAAAAGGTGAATGATGTGAGAAAAAAACAGAAGATCTGCCGATGAAATAAACGCATTTACTCTACTCCAAAATGCAATCAGTGTTTTGTTTTGATGGAGTTTAGAGAGCGATTTGATGAGGCTAAGTCTACCAGTCGACTGTCTTCACTTGGATGAAGACAGTCGCCTCACTGTCCCAGGGAGCAACTTTCGGGTGAACGTTTTTAATGCCTGATATCATCCTCCAGCAACTGTCCCAAAGATTCACCAGCTTAAATGGAACTGTGAAAATGTTTGAGTCAATTCACCCCAACACACTGCTGCAAGCACGAGATGAGGAGTTACGCAGAGCTGCCTGGTGCAGCTCAGTGAGCGCTCATTCTCCAAGTTAAAACTAACTAAAACCCCCTGATGAGCACGATGGGACAGAATAGACTGAGTGGACATGTCATGTTATCTATTGAGAATGACAGATCAAAGAATGGACATAAAGTGCATCGTGGACAAGTCCGCGGAGCTTAAGGCTCGTCCAAACAGTGGTGAGTAGGCCGAGTACTTCATATTGATTTTTTGTTTGTATGAGAACATGTGTGACGCTGTGCCAATTTTAATAAACTTTATAGCTGTTGATACAGTGACCTACTGTGCCCTCGTTATATGAAAAAGTTAAAGTGGGTGTCAGAATGATGCTGTCGCTATCCGTGGTGCTGAACTGCTTTGAATTTGTGTTGTTTTATTATTATTATTTTGTTCTCTTGGTTTGATTGACTAAAACATGTAGTAATGCTTATTAGCCCAGCTTTTGCGGGCCTGTTGTAAAGCGATGTTATGATGAGCATTACAGTGACCGCAGACATGTGTGCGTAACGCTGTGCCAGTTTGCACCTGCCTTTCAAACGTGCTAAATATAGACGCAAATACAGCGTGCGCTATCTGCTTCAGGTTTGATAAATCACATTGCGTGTGCTAAATGATTACATTTGCATCTCCTCCTCCCAGTATTTTGCGCGTTCTGATGATCTACATGTATTCTGCATATTCATGAAGGCAAACACGCTAAATGATTTGCGAGTGCTATTTTGCTCATTTGAGAGACGCAATTCCATTTGCTTCCGGTTAGTACGTCAGCTTTGCGCACGCTACTAAGTTTGCACATGTTTTTATACACGCAAACCTTTAGTAGATCGGGCCCAATGTGTGTGTGAGAGTGATTGTGAGTGTGTAGTGTTGAGCTTAGGTGGTTTAATCATGCATGACTGCATGTCAGTAGGAGTAGATGTTCATAAATGTTAAATGTGTTAAACACACAGAGCTCAGAGGTGGCAGACGTCCTCACAGTGTGGACCTGACTCAGTCTATGCCTCATGTTCATCTACATACAGCAGATCCATTATACTCAAAAGCTACCTGAGCAGTAAGAAGTAATGTGTCAGGGTTGACGGCTCATCTTCTACCTTTTTGAATATAAAAAATGATGTCCCACAAGGGTCCATATTGGGTCCTATCTTATTTGCTAAGCGTAATTTTATGCAGATGTGACCATTTTATACACTTCAGTGTCTTCCATATCAAGTAAGGGATAATGTATGGTTAGCAGTTTGGGTCTTGTCTCACCCTGTCAGGATTCTATATCCAGTAACTACCTGCTAACCATATATTATTAGGCTTATTACCCAGCTACTAACTCCAGATACAAACGCGTTGGTAAAAAACATTGATTAAAAGATAATTTTATATAATTCTTTATGAAAACAAACAAAAAAAAACACTCTGAGCGATTCCACGGCAAATGTCACAACTTTCAACCCCTCTATTATCATCAGCACAGCTCATGGTTTATGTTTCTTTTTGCGTCTGGTAACCCCAAGTTTCACTTCCCTGCTCCACTCGTTACTAATATTGCTGGACAGGATCCAATATGAAAATGTCCGTAGCCTGCCGATTTAGCATGCTAACCTATGGTGTCAACAAGCAAAAGCAAAATGTGCCGGAACTCTTTCACTCAAGGGGACCAATCAAGCAACTTTTTTTTATCTGTAATTGATTATAGTGATATTCTTTATACGCACGCTACCTAAGCCTCCCTGAAAGTGTTGCACTTGTGCAGCATTGCGATTTGACAGGTTTAGGATTTCAAATCGAGCATTGGTATATCTTTCTCTATAAGGCTGGTTCTAATGTTTAAGATGAAGGATTTCTGAAAAAGACTTAGGCCATGAATTTAGTTCAGTTTGTCTTCTAGTTTGTCATAGCTGAAGGTTTATGTACAGGAAGAAGTTAGTGCAGCTTACTCCCCTGACCTTACAGTTCCTTTTTTATTTTTGCCATGACCATTTGAATTTCCTGTTCTGCATGTGTTTATCAGATAACTGTCTAGACCTGACCGCAGGACTGGTTTGGACAAATTGGCATTGCCTTCTTTGAAAGAGGAACCGAAAACTATCGACTGGTGCATTTTGTTCTTTAAAATCTGATTTGATTTTAGCCACACTCTGCATAACTGCTTCACTTTCTCTGCACTATATAAATCACTCAAAAGACGCTTGGTTATTTACGTCTTTAACACTGTACTCACCGCTCTGTTGCAGAAAAGCTTTGTGCACAGGCGCGTGGTGTTCTTCGTGGATGTTTTATTGCAAAGTTCACTCCACAGCACACAGGCACCATCACAAACTATTAGTCTGGCATGTGTACTCCAGAAATTCCAGTGATTTTTGAAATTTAATGTGAATGCAGATTTCTTTTTAAACCTGAGACATGAAGGAGCAGATCGGCAACTGCTCCAATTTTGTAATTTATTAAATTTATTTTTTACTGCGTTGAAATAAGATGTAGCTGAGCTCTGCAAAGAGCGTTGTTGTACGGTTGGTCCTGACCTCTGACAAAAATGCCTGTCATTAGGATATGTTTTATGTTATTGTGTTTTTTTTTTACTACTTTATATTATTTATATATATATATAAATATACACTGAACAAAAATATAAATGCAACACTTGTTTTTGCTCCCATTTTTCATGAGCTGAACTCAAAGATCTAAGACTTATTCTATGTACACAAAAGTCCTATTTCTCTCAAATATTGTTCTCAAATTTGTCTAAATCTATGTTAGTGAGCACTTCTCCTTTGCCGAGATAATCCATCCACCTTACAGGTGTGGCATATCAAGATCAAGAATCAAGAGTCAAAAAATCTTTATTGCCAAGAGAGCTCGCGCACACAAGGAATTTGAATTGCCGAATGGAACACTGGTACCTAACAACAAGACAGTAAGGACAATAAACCTAGAAACTAACCATAAAAAATCTAAATAAAAATAAAAATACTATCTGTACAAAGATAGATATAGAAGTACTTTTAAGACATGAATAAGTTAACTTTTCACAATATTGTACGTGGTTGTTGAGCTATTGCACTAGCAATCAAAGTTTTGCACATGTATGTGATCTGTCACAGGAGTCTTTTGTAATTTAACTGCTCCTTTTTCACCACAGAGTCTATATGGGTCTCCCACTTTAGGTCCTGGGAGATGATAGTGCCAGAACCTGAAGGACGCCACAGTGGCCACAGTGCTGTTCAGGATGGTGAGGGGGGGAAGGCACAGGGGGGTTCCTCCTAAAGTCCACTGTCATCCCAACTGTCTTAAGCGTGTTAAGCTCCAAGTTGTTGTGACTGAACCAGACAGCTAGCTGCTCCACCTCCTGTCTTTAAGCAGACTTGTCACCGTCTTTGATGAGTCCGATAACAGTGGTGTCGTCTGTGAACTTCAGGAGCTTCACAGAAGGGTGTGAGGAGATGCAGTCGTTGATGTACAGAGAGAAGAGCAGTGGGGAGAGCACACATCCCTGGGGGGCGCCGGTGCTGATGGTGCGGGTGCTGGATGTGTAGTTGCCCAGCCTCACCAGCTGCTGCCTGCCTGACAGACAGCTAGGTGAGTTTGGGCAGGAGGAGGTCCAGGATGATAGTGTTGAAGGCCAAGCTGAAGTCCCCAAACAGAATCCTTGCGTAGGTCCCTAGTCTGTCCAGATGTTGCAATATGTGATGCAACCCCATGTTGACTGCATCATCCACCGACCTGTTTGCTAAGTAAGCAAACTGCAGCGGGTCCAGCAGGGGTCCAGTTGTGTCCTTCAGATGGGCCAACACCATTCTCTCAAAAGACTTCATGACCATAGATGTCAGAGCAACGGGTCTGTAGTTGTTCAGTCTTGAGATCTTGGGTTTCTTGGGGATAGGGATAATGGTGGAGCGTTTGAAGCAGGAAGGAACCTGACACTGCTCCAGTGATCTGTTGAAGATCGGGGGAAGGACCCCCATGAGGACAACGAGCATGCAGATCAGCTTCCCTGAGACAGTTTCTGACAGTTTATGCAGAAATTCTTTGGTTATGCAAACTGATTGTTGCAGCAGCTGTCTGGTTGGCTGGTCTAAGATGATCTTGGAGGTGAAGATGCTGGATGTGGAGGTCCTGGGCTGGTGTGGTTATACGTGGCCTGCGGTTGTGAGGCCGGTTGGATGTACTGCCTAATTCTCTAAAAAGCCTTTGGAGACGGCTTATGGTAGAGAAATGAACATTCAATTAACGGGCAACAGCTCTGGTGGACATTCCTGTAGTCAGCAGGCCAATTGCACACTCCCTCAGAACTTGTGACATCTGCGGCATTGTGCTGTGTGATAAAACTGCACATTTTAGAGTAGCCTATTGTGGCCAGCCTAGGGCACACCTGTGCAACAATCATGTTTTCTAATCAGCATCTTGATATGCCACACCTGTGATGTGGATGGATTATCTCTGCAAAGGAGAAGTTCTCACTAACACAGATATAGACAAATTTGTGAACAATATTTGAGAGAAATTGTCCTTTAGAAAAAGTCTCAATTCTTTGAGTTCAGCTCATGAAAAATGGGAGCATAAACACAAGTTTTGTGTTTATATATTTTGTCAGTATACATGTATTTATTTATTTACTAATTTGTTTCTTTCTTCATTATATAGCTGGTAAGTCATTTGGAAATTGTTTGTCAAAAAAATAAGTAAAAAAAAGATAAAACTAGTTAAGACCATAAAAAAAGTTCAAGATAAAGTCTAAGAAAAATAAAAGCACTGAAAATAGCAATGAAAATGAATAGATAGATAATTGACAGCACTATTTTAAGACCTTATATCTCAAAATATTTTTTGGATGACAGCAGTAAGATTTTACTTCTGCATTATGACAGTCTGCAGAGTTTGTAAGTGCAATGATTTTACTTGGACCATAAACAAAATTAGAACAGTTCTGCTCCAAAAATTTGGTCATGTTCCGAAAGATTTTCAATTACTTGCAGGATCTGTAAAAAAAGGTTATCAATCAATTAAAGCTAGCAACACACTAGACAACTTTTAGATCTTTACCAATTTAGAAACCCTGGGAGACCACACACACCTTGGGACAGTTCAGACCAATTTTTAACATCTCAATCCTCTGAACACACACTTGACAATTCCTCAATACTACTAAACCACACACTTAACCTTTGTGGTAATGCTCGCAATGACTTGAGGTCTCAGAGATAAACAAACATGGAGGGCGTTTAACGCCGTCTGCCCCGGCATGTCGTCAGTCGTGCAGTAACAAAAAATGACGAAAACAATATGGGTAAAAAATTATACAAGCTGCTCTTTTTAAAAAAAATATCCCACTTGGTTTAGGGTATGTTTGTGTTTACTTTCGCTGCCATACTCGTGAGTTGTAAAATAAAGCAACATCCAGTTGGTGATGTTCCTAGTCTGCTCCTCCCATTGGTTATTGTGGGTATCAAGTCGGAGGCAGTCCAACCTGGAACATGTTTGATATTTCTGATCGAGGAGGCTACAACGCGGTCGGGAGCGGTTAAATAGTCGTATTCACACCGTACATTCCAGAATAATTTTGACAAATAATCGGTTACGATGAGCCCTACATCAGGCCTCGCCCCCAATTGCAGAATGAGGCAAATCATGCCCTTAATCTGGTTTAAGGTCGTCTAGTGTGGCGCTAGCTTAAGAAGTTCATGCTCCTCTTGGCAGGTTGCATACATCAGTTGTGTTTGCAGAAATTGAGCCAACAACTTCGACTACAAGCATCAACACACCAACACAAGAGCACAAACTCCCTGTGAGAGGCAGCAGTTGACTTTATAGCACCTCAGAGCAGGTGAGCCCCATTGAGTAATCATTAGATTCACCTGCAGAGAAAGGGGAACACTTCAAAACAGGAGCAAACATCTGTAACATCACACTCCTGACACCTAAAATAGTCTGACATGCAGACAGATTTATTTCCAGGATCATTTGTTAGACTTTGTGGACTGTGAGTCATTCACACAAAGGGAAAGAGTAGTTATGATTTCGATGACACGCCCCCTTCAGGATCACACCCAGGCTGGCAATGTGGGTCACCACAAACAGGAAAGACCCTGCAAAATTATCCTCCACCACATCGGCCAAATTGTTGCCCAACAACAATCTAATACTGTCCACATTCCTTCCAGAGACAAGCTGTCAGCTTGATGTGTCGTGACCTTAAAGAGCAACTGTAAGCGGGTCAGAAATAACCCTGAAATTATGCTAAGTTGTTTACCAGGTCTAACCCAACAATAGCTCAAGTTAGGAGGAAATCTTGACCCCCTGCTTTCAGAAATCCTCGCCTGTGAACACAGCTCAAAATATCCCCACTCTCTCTTTATGAATCAAATCTCTAAATGAGGATCCTATTGTTAGCAGCAGCTGAATAACCATCCATGCAGGCTGTATTTGGCATATCCTGTCCTATTCCCCTGCCGGGTGGAGCTCTCTGTCGCCTCCTCTCCATGAATAGACGGCGAGATTGGCCCCGAGACACCAGAACATCCTGCCTGCACAGCAAGAATGTAAACAGCCCCACATGTTATGTCTACACAGCCCGGCCTGATTTCATAATCTCAGTTATTCTTCAGCTGTGTGTGACACGCGGTACGGGTCTGAATGTGGTGGGAAAACTGAACCGAGAAGCTCAGAATAAAGTTCTTAAATCAGGACGCAGAACATTCAGTGTGGAGAACATGGGTGAAAGTTGCATCTGTTGAAAAAGAGCGCTTCAAACTTTATTCAAACGGACGCTGGGTTAAAAAATAGAGCTGAACATCATTGCTTTTGATTGCTCGACTGTTGTATTTCATGGAGTGATATTTATTAAAGATTAACTGAAACATCTCATTCATCATTCTGAAAATCATCCCGATGGTTTGATATTGTTTGATTCCTGACTTCCTGTCTCACCCTGTGCTGATCAATGAACCATGCTTCGGTATACGGGAAAGTTGAAGCATCTGCTGCAGAGGGCTTTAGATTGCTGGAGCTGAGACGGAGCAGAAATGCAAGCGAGCAGAGCCAGAGGAAGCTCACACATTGACTAGAATTGAAATCAGCTCCAATGCCGTGGCAGAGTGGAAAAAGGCTAGACACAGAACTGGTGGAAGTTCATCCTTACTTCAAATTTACACGGGGAGCGCCACGCCGTGTTGCGTCAGCACCGCACACTGCACAGCCGATGCGTTTCCGTTCAAAATTGGAAGACGCGGGGCTCCGTATCAAATATGTACAGTAAGTAATCTCATCAATTGATTTTGTGGGCTATTTACTGACGAAATTACTACTTTATCACAAAAATAAAGAGAGCTAGGGAGAGAGTAAGAGAGAGGGCAGTTGTTAAGGTAAAGGAACAAAATACAGCCAGATAATGACTATAATGAGAGGAAACAATCTGCTGCCAAAATCTCAGTCTGAACTGAGTTCAAAACTTGAGAGCCCGGCATTACACTCTTAAAACCTCCCAGATGACTAGGAGCTAAGCATACAGGTGTAGATGAAGAAGTTAACTACAGAGCTGCTAAATGGAAGACTCAGGTCTGACGGTCATCCTCACATTGGCCTGATGGGACCAGTCATGTCTTACTGTTGAAGGGAATGAACGTTTGATGCATACAGGACCTTTATGAAACAGAGAACCAAACTGGAACTCCTAAAACGTGCAAGAAATATCAGAGAGGGAAAAATATTACACACAGTTTGTATTTGAATGCGTCATCAGAGGCGTCTCCTGCATCGTGCGTTTGTCCTTCGTGGATTTCTTTAAGGGAAGGAGCGTTCTTTGAGCATAAACCTCACTGGGATTTCTCCAACCCACTAAAGCTCTTATATTTTTCTTAAACCTCATCTTTTATCTCGTTGCCTGTGGAGGTAATTATCAGTGTTGTCACGGCATTGTGATTCATTAATGAAGCTTTCATCCCGGGCTTTCTACCGCCGTAGAGCTCCGCACCATCTTTGCCAGCTTAATTAGCGCTAGCAGCGTTCTCTCAAGTTACGGCCTCACGCTGAAGAAGAGTGATCTGAGGGGGAGGAAAAAGGGAGCAGACAGGAGGGCAAGTCCTGAAAGTCTTTGATGGATCCCTCTCCTTCACTCTCACCCCATCTCCATGTTAATTCAAATCGACCTGCGACGTGAAAGCAATGAGCCTGGTATCCATTATGTGCTGAGGATGATGACTGATGATGAAGGTGAGGAGCTTCTCTGTAACACACGTCTTCAGCCCTCTTCTTGTCCTGTATCAGACTTTCTCTCCACTTGAGGGTTTTGTTTATCCTCTGCAGTAAGTTGGCGTTCCTCCATTGATAAAAATTGATCTGTAAGTTTGAGTTACCAGGACAAGTTTGTGTTGCCTCCTGAGGTGCTTTTCTTAGATCTGATAGTTTTGATTCTGTTTCAGCCATATCACAGTGAGACCTGCTGTATGTTATGTGATTCTCTGCAGAGAGTTATTACAGCCTGATCTCACCCCGTTTATTATTGGAGTTCAATAAATCTCCAGCAGTTTGACATTTTACATTCTATTTATGTGCATTTTTCTTCTCTGGGGGTTTCACGTTGGGGATTCAAGTCCTGACCTGGCATCTTTAGTATAACCCTGCAAATGACTACAAATATTCATTGATCTTACTCATGAGAAGCAGCTTTTCTTTGTTTTGGAGTGTCAGGCTGAGTAGTTACAGATATTTTAGTTGTTAGAATTAGAAACCATTGAGCAATGTCAAACATTTTCAAGAGTACAGAGTGTTTTACCTTTCTGTATGATGTTTGATCTTCCGCTTGCACAAAGTTGACTGAACCTGAGCTTTATGCAGAAAATTAAAGGTTTTATTTATTGTCTCTTTTGATTTGCAGAGAGGAGGAGGATGAATGGGAAGGGTTGTGTTACTGGTCTAAAAAATGGTACCACAGCAACAAAAACACATCCTGCAAAATAAAGGTTAAGTTCAGGAATAATGAAGACACGGATTCTGTTTGCCATCCAGCTTGCATCTCTTATTCAGTCTTCAATAAACACTTATATGCTTCATGCATGTATGTTTGTTTCAGCCTTTGAAGTGCACAACAGTTTATCTTCTATCCCAGTTCATGAACATCACATACCTTATTATTATTATTATTATTATTATTATGAAAGTGTACTTCATATAGTCTCACTATTACCTGCTCCAAACAACAAAACCGAAGGTGCACAGTCACCTACTCACAGGCACTTTAGGGCTACTATAGTTAAAGTGCAATTTAAAGTAATACTTAACTCTACTTATAACAAGCTACATTTCATGATAATAAAAATACTACTAGTACTACTACTACTAATACAAATAATACTAGTTATAATAATAACACACAAATAATAATAATTTAAATCAAAAAAAAAAAAGTAAATAATTGGGCTGCAGTTGGCAGCGCTGCCTTTCTGTGTGGAGTTTACATGTTCTCCCGGTGCATGCGTGGGTTCTCTCTGGGTACTCCGGCTTCCTCCCACAGTCCAAAAACATGCTTACCAGGCGATTGGTCACTCTAAAATTGCCAATGTGAGTGCGTGAGTGTGTGCGTGAATGGTTGTCTGTCTCTCTGTGTTAGCACTGTGATGGGTGACCTGTCCAGGGTGTACACTGCCTTTCGCCCGAAGCCAGCTGGGATAGGCTCCAGCCCCCCGTGACCCCTAACGGGATAAGCGGTCAAGATAATGGATGGATGGATAATAAGTAAATAAATAAAACATGATAATAATAAAATAATAATTATAATAATTATAGTAAAAGTAATAATAACACATAAATAATAATAAATACACACAAATAATAATAATAAATAAAACATAATAAAACACAATTAAATATAAATATAATAATAATAATAATAATAATAATAATAATAATAATAATAATAATAATAATAATAATAATAAAACAAAATAACAGAGGGAGAGAGATTTAAGATGGGATTTAAAAGAGCTTACTGTGGACCAACTCAAAACTTACACATTTCATATTCTACGTTTAACAACAATAACCTTCTTTTGTAACTACACCTTGTGAAATGTACTAATTTCCAAGGTTTGTCATTTTAATAATTTTCTTGAACATGTGAAATGTGTAAGATTCATAATAATTCCAGAAACATGCCTGCAAGGCAACACTCAGGTACATAAAACCTACAGCCTAGCAAAACATGCACCTACATGGGAAAATGCTTTGATATTATTACCATCAGTTCAAGACATAAACACTCAAATTAACAAGATAAACTCCACAGAGGTTAATACAACTCTGTAACATTTAATAAAGCACCAACCTGCAAAATACAGAGTTCAGGAATAACAAATACAGAGTGAGGATGGCGGATCTGAAAATAATCACTAAAGAGGTCACACACATTAAGTGTGTAGTTTCTTTGGCAGTACATTTTAAGAGTTAGAGAAACATTAAGAAAGGATATCTTCACTCTTTTTATTGAGTTTTTAGCCCTCTATCTTTTTATTAGCGCCTCCACTTTACATAAATGCAGAGCTTGATTTCAGGAGTACTTTTTATCACTTTTAAAATCAGCTTCACTGAAGGTCTATTGCTATGTAGTTCATAAATTGTCAGGATTATTCTGATGGACAATCTTGCAAAGGATGTGGCATATTAATGCAGATTTTTGTGGGATCTTTACTTTTGTTTGCTATCATTTGTATCCCTGTGTTTATCAACAGGATTTATGAAAACTTTTGCAACAATAAAGCAGTAACAATTGTGTTTGTGAGTAAATACAGCTACATGGTCACATGAATAATAAAATATAGATTTGCTGTTTTGACAATGTCAGTTTCAGAATGAGTTTTTAAGTTCACGGTCAGCTCTATGATATCTGACTCCTCTGTCAGAGAATGACAGTAAATCTGTGAGTCAGTGAAAGCCACAGTGTAAAGCTGGGACATGAAAACACTCTCAGGTTTCCTCCTTTAACAACCCAACATTCATCAAACAGCTCCGGCCTCCATCATTTTGTTGTGAGTCACTCAGAGTTCACTGGTGCAGGTTTACAATGCACCGGTTTTTAGTTTCCATTGTGTAATCTGCTACGGCCGTTTCCTCCGAGCACGGTCTCAGACAATGATTCACCGTATATGTCATGTGAAAGAGAGCAGCAGCGACTATATTCACTCCAGGTGGAAGACTGAGGCTGCACCTGGTGCTGCTCAGAGATCAGCTGCAACAGGAAGACATTAAAGTGGATGTACAAATATAGACTGTCACTGAGTTTGCATTGATTATCTCTGAAACTGAAGAAACCGTAAGCCCATCTTCATCCACAGATGTCTGACCTCAAACTATAGACTGTCAGAGTCGAACTCCCTTCATAGTTTCTGTGTGGAAGATGGTGAACTGACCATATCTGTGTAACTTTTGAATGCACACGTAATCGGGTGATTCTGGTCAGCTGCCACATGAAAGTGTGTCTGCAGTGTGAGCAGTCCTCTTTACAACCTTCGCTGCCAAGGCCAAGGACTCCCACATTTATGGTGATGCAAATTTTACTGTAACACCTCAGTAACCACCTTAGATGACTTCTACCCACCATTACCCATCTGTAATGTTTACAACGAAGATGAGGAGGGTAATAGTGTGGTCTTGAACATGTATAAAAAGACCAAATAAAACAAAACAATGAGCTGAAAGAGACTAAAATGTTGAGAATCTTGTGAGACTGCAGATTAAAGTGTAAATAAGTGACAATTTTACAGTCCTGTATGTGTATGTATGTATGTTAGAATATCAAAGACAGTGAATGCAGGTGTATTTATGAATGTACTGTACAGCATGTGTGTGAGTGCATTGCATGGCTGCACACCCTCTTTTGTGTGTGTGTGTGTGTGTGTGTGTGTGTGTGTGTGTGTGTGTGTTTGGCTCTCTCTGCGTTTCTTCTCTCTTTGCTGCCCGGTGACTTCACCTCTGCAGTGTGTGCTGCCAGCAGCTGAAACACAACCCAGCACGTACAGAAGGGAAAATGAATCCCACATTTTCCGTTCTATCTGCACACGGCGTCTCCACCTCTCCGCCTCTGAGACTCTTTTAGATAAATCCGATGCCCACTTGGCAGAAACACGCTGCCAGAAACAGAACCTGGGTCATTTCAAGCCAGGAGCAGAACAGACCCTGCTGCTGATTTACAACTGGAAGTTTTTATAAGAAGACATGAGTGTGTGTGCATGCGTGTGTGTGTGAGTGTGTGTGTGTGACTTCAGTGTGTAAGTGTTGAAGTGTGGAAAGGGGCGGGGTGCTGCCATAAATTCCTTGCAGATGAATGGAGAATGGAAGAATTGTATCTGTCATTACGACCATCATGTGATACTGGATGTTGAGGAAGATGTGGTGAGAACAAATTTGCAGCATGAGAGACCACACCCTTTCCTGAAGGCAGCCTTTCCTGATGGCAGCAGTGGTGGTACAATGAGCTGGCTGATTTATTCTGAGTCTGAATGTGGGACAGCAACAGAGTCCAGTAAAGGAAAAGCCTCTGGTTTATTCAACTAACCTCCTCCACACAGATTTAAAAACTTTTCTTCCGTTGTAACAAAACACGTTTCCTGTCCAATTCTTGATTTTTTTTCAACTTTGCCCTTAAAAAATGTTTTAGTCATCTTTTTTGTATGGAGAGCAAAAGCGGGAGGAACACAATACAACATAATAATATCCTGACTCCCATGGTTGGTAATCTGAAGAGGATTTCTTTCTCTCTATAAACAGATATCTGCATGAAGAGCAGTTGACAATCTGTTCTAGATCAAACATTTACACTGAGACACAAATCTGCTTGATGCTGTCACTCAGTGTTTAGATTTCCTGACTTCCTGGAATCAGCAATGATGGATTCCACCTCCACTCAACAAACAAACATTGTAAAAGTAGTTTTCTTCTCCTCTTGAGGACAGACCTGACAAAACTTTTAACTTTCAGCAACAACTAACCTGTAATTACAGATTCTGCAGAAAAATGTTAAATCTGTATCTCAGGGTCTGGATTGTAGTCTGATAGGAGCTCTGGTCTCTGTGTAGTCTGAGTAGTATCAACCAATCAGGTGTCAGCAGGCTTTGGTGTCTACAGGAAAAACAGTCTGTATGGAGAGCAACAGCAAGTGTTCTAGAATTCTGGCATCAAAGACAGAATTCCAGACTTATGTCTTTGATCTCAGAATTCTGAGAAAAATGGAACATTCCGTGAAGAAGGTCAGACCTAAAATAACACCAGTGTCTCTCATCATCTTTCACAGACCTAAAATCAACAAACAAACATAAAAGTAAAACATGAAAATGTAAAAGTAGTTTTCTTCTCCTCTTGGGGACAGACCTGACAAAGCTTCAATTTGGACTAATCTGCATCATGATGTTGTTATTTCAACATCACAACAACACCAGTTTCTGTTTCAGGTTCATACCGCTGCAGGAAGCCAGAGTGAAGCCTCTGTGGCACTTACTGTTTACAGTGAAACTGAGACTCACCACAAAGAGATGAACAGGCGCTCCTCTGGGGTATGTAATGAACCAAGAATTGATGGTGTTTATTTTGCAGACATATCTGGAGGAGGGGATTTCTCAATGCAGTGCATGGAGAAACGTCTTGACTTGTAAACTCTGGTGTGAAAGTGATCCTTTTTGACCTTATAGAGTAATACCTCGCCCTAATGATGGGCATGTTGGGGGGATTATGTAGTACATCAGCTTCATGCATTTACTGTACCCTTTCTTAAAACCTGTAACAACAAAATAGTAACCCAGGTAAAGTCTATTCAGTGCCTTCTCTTCAGTTCTGCATTGTGTCTCTAATACTCTTTTTACCTCCAGCAGTCTGCTGTTGCGAAACAAGACGCTCAGTGTAACAAAGAGCAGCTGAAACACAAACACGCTGGCAGGCAGCGTTCCCTTTCAACTCCCCCGACCTCGGTTCAGAGGAAACCCGGCCTGTTCTGACAATCCCTCTCACTGAAGCACAAGCTCCGCCTCCTCTCTGTAAAATGTAAACCTCTAAACAACAACGCTAACTGTAAGATAGGAAGGAAGGAAACTGTTACTGTACTGGGGCAGGAAAACACCTCCACTTGCCATGATAAAACGTTTCTGGAAGTCTGCAAAGCTGGATTCAACATCTTCTGCATGGTTTTCAGTATAGCTTGACATTGTAGTAGACGGATTAACGCATATTCAGTAAGCTGATTATGTAGTTCACTTTTGAGTAACCACATAAGATTAAAAAGACTGGATGCTATACTTGAAATTTTCATCTTGCTTGCAGAAACTAAGTGAATACCATCTCTTTGTCCGAAATGAAATTTCTCTTGTACTGCTGGATGGTGAGAAATGACATTCTGAAGACATTCAAAGAATCTTGATGACTTTGTTTATCCCTGAAGTTGTCCACAGAAACCACAAGTTTGCAGGCTAAAATATGGACACAGAAACTGGGACACCAGTCCTTGGCAGGCTGACTCCGTCTTTGGAGTGGAGTGTGGCATGTTGTCTGGTGTCAGGATTTTACTTGGTCAAGAAGAATCCATATTTGGACGGGAGTGTGGTGCAGGAGAGAAGG
This sequence comes from Notolabrus celidotus, assembly GCF_009762535.1. NCBI lineage: Eukaryota > Metazoa > Chordata > Actinopteri > Labriformes > Labridae > Notolabrus > Notolabrus celidotus. Next base: position 11,962,911 of record NC_048282.1, on the reverse strand, counting down.
GATTTTTTTTTTACCAAACACCAAGCTATGTAAAATATACAGTGTCTGTTTATTGGCAAAAGAGCTGACCATCTTATGTCCTGAAGAAGAAGATTATGCTAGCTGAGGTGTTTATCGCAGGGGAGCTATGAGTGGGCAGCATGGAAGAAGCTTTCCTCTCATCACTGAGGAAAAAAGAATGCTGACTCTCTTATACAGGCGACTACAAATAAACCAATGTGTGATAAATACTGAACAAAACAAGCCAAGATCTGTTGGTCCAAGAATTAAACATATTCAAATCTCCAAAAGGTTCCAACACCACAAACCCGGCCCAGAGGTTAAGTTCAGGAACTGAATTAGCTGAGGGGACACCAGGCAGACAGCTAGGAGTAGCTTCTATTGGTAGGCCTAGAGGCTACGGATTGAAGACCGCATTTCTGGGACCATAATTATAAGACCC